>NW_026722336.1:0-75754 GCF_029784015.1 Lycium ferocissimum | reverse complement strand
TGATACACCTTAATTTGTTTTGCGGTACAAAAGTCCACACTCAGTCCTCTATCCAGACCATAATTTATTCCCCCTTCCTCCATGTGTGTTTGCACTTGTTTTATTCATAACCTTACCCCCAGAGAAGACAAACTTCAGCACAAGACTTTTAAATGTCTTTCTCGGGTATTCTTATCTACAAAAAGGTTACAAATGCTGTGATCCCTCTACTAATAGGTATTTGATCTTATTTTACTGGGAGACTTCATATATTTCTCCTAATATAAAAAATTAAAGGGTATAAAATATTAATTGTAATTGTTCCACCCCTTAAATCCCCCTCTTTTAATCACCCCCAATGACCTCAACCTCCTTTTGAGCCTGCTAATCTAGTTTGTATTTCTAACTTGGATACAGGTCCACAAAGCCCTTTGACTCTTCGCCCCAACAATGTCTTTTTTTTGGCCGACCACCATATGATCTTTTTTTTTCCCGAAAAGGGCTAGAACCCGAATCAAACTCCCATTTATACTTTTTTAAATTATCTTTCCCTTTACCTTTATATCATCCCTTTCATTACATTACCCATTCAAAGTTTCTAAGACTAGGGGAAACCGGTTCACCCAATTTGGGATCAAATGTTTGAAGAGATACTTTTGATGAAATGGTATTGGGAGCTTGTCCCACTAATCAAGGAAAAACATTTTGGTAGTCGTGGGTACGAATTGGGGGATCGGGGGGAGTTGATCGTCAAAACCCAGCCGGGTTTTTAAGGGACATAAGTTTTTGGCACCGTTATTGTAGATCTTTCTCACCAGTTGCCAAGATGGATTCTATCCGCCTTCTCATCTCTATGGAAGTACTGAATCATTGGCCCCTTTTTTAGCTAGACATCAAAAACACATTCCTTCATGGAGAATTTATTGAAGAGGTTTATATGGAGCAATTAGGGTTTATTTCTCAGGGGGAGTCTGGACTAGTCTGTACACTTCGTTGACCCCTTAATGATCTCAAGCAATCTTCCAGAGCATGGTTTAGTCATTTTTTAGCTATTGTCCAACAGTTCGGAATGATCCGAACAGAAGGTGATTGTAACGACCAAAAGGTCGTTATTGCATTTGACTTCATTTGCTGGTGAAGCCTTTCGTCTGCTTTGTTGGTATGATTTTGAACGCGAGGGCTAGCGACATGGTTCCTGAGGTAATCGGGTGAGTTTTATGGTGACTTATGAGAATTAAAACTTTAAAAAGAAAAACCTTTGACCGAGAGTTGACTTTGGGTGGACGGACCTTTTTCAGAAATTCATTGATTCCGTGAGGTCCAGAGGGTCGATTATGACTTGGTGGGATGTTTAGTTTTGTTCCCGTGACACTGGGCAGCATTTTGGGTTATTGGTTAGAAAGTTGGCTTTGGGTCATTGGGTGTTGACATGGTCAAATAGACCTCCGATGGGAATTCCGAGACCACGAGTGAGTCCGTAGCATATTTTTATGTGTGTGTTCATGTCTGGTTTGTATCTGGGAGGCCTCGGGTGATTGTCGGGATTTGGGAAGGACTTGGTGAAAAACCAGGAAATTCTGGTTTCTGGTGTCTCGCCCCAGTGAGACTGGGTGCGCCCCAGCGGCCCGCCTCAGCAAGGCCTGGTCCTCGGGAGTGGAAGTATGGGATTCCACTCTAGTGGACAAGATTCTACTGAGGCGGATGTGCCAGCGGACCGTCTTCTGTTGGAGCGGAAAATGCTGTTCCAAAATCATTAAATGCCCTAATTTGAACCATTCATTTCCCATTCCCAAAATTAGTTCTCCAAAGTGACTCAAGGGTGATTTGAAGTATTTTCAGAGTTGAATCATCTTGGGGTAAGTCTCTTCCACCTAGTTCTTGTTATTTACCTTCCTAAACTAGTAATCTATGGTGGAATCTAGAAAAGCTTGTTGGAGAAGGTGAGTCTTAACCTTAACTTTGTTATTTGAATTTTAGGCTTCAAATGTGAGATTAATTGATGGGTTTGACTAATCTAAGCATGGAATTTCATTAATTAGTAACCAATAGGCTTGAATCTTCCATTTGAGTTAAGAATTTGAATATGGAAAAGCTAGGGTTTATGCCTAATTTGGGGGTTTTGCTTTGAATAATGAAACTAATCAATGCTTCAGCTAAATTAGCAATTTGAGAGTAGAATTGGACTTCTAGAATGTTGGGTTACCTATTCCATCTTTAAGATACCCGTTTTACCCTTGTGGGCCCGATTTCACTCTTTTCCTTAGTTTTTTTTTATTCGAACGAACGTATAGCAATATGGATACCGTTGTTTCCCTTTTCTGACTTAGAGTTCAATAATGACTAGACTTTGAGTATTCGGAAGCTCTTCAGAAGGGCAAGGCTTAAATCTGATTATTCGTGGCACTAGCTCGGCAATGAGGTAGGTTATGGCTTACCTTTTGGTTAGACTTCAGTTAGCAAAGCATATGTAAAAGTTAGTTATTGTCGAAGAAAGTATGTTAAGCCTTTAGGTATGAAGTTGGGATGGATATTCTTAGGTTGGTATTGTTGATGACTTTGTGGGCTTGTCGCCTCATTTATTGTGATTTGGATTGTTGCCATGTGTGTGGTGTTGGTCTTGTTGTTTATTTGCTATGTTGTGATCGTGATACGTTTGTCTCTCACTTATCTTGTCATTTATCATTGATAAAGGAAGAATTGGATTCAATATTATTATTGTGATGTGCGCTCATGTAGAGGAACGAATTAGGTTGGATTATGATTTATACTTGAGATTGATATCATGATTATCATTCATACACATTCTACATGATTCATTGTTATGAATAGCGATTTGATATTAATAATGACAAGAGAGAAAGTGAAACATCTGAGGCTTCTGATTGTGGTGTTTGCTCCACACATATTTCATATAGCATCCCTTGCATATATTATTTGATGTTAGCTATGTGGTCTAAAGGGAAATTGTTCTGGACGTGGCATTGCACAGATTTGGGAATAAGTTTGTATAGATAATTGATTTACGGATGCTATTATGTTTATTTACCCTCATGATCATTGTTGAATTTGATATTCATGCATACATTTCATCCTGCATTTCTCATGGTGATGTTGTGTGGTTCCAATGGAGAAATTGATGGAAAAAGATTATGGAAACGTATGATAAGGAAGTGAAGGATGAAAGTCACCTCTGGGCTATATACAGAGTGACTATGGACATATTTGATATAGCAGCCATCTCTGGGTTATGTGCAAAATGGCTAGTGATGTGGAAGCCACCTCTGGGCTGTGTGCGGAGTGGCTGGTGTTGTGAAAGTCATCTCTGGGCTGTGTGCGGAGTGAGTAGTACATGGACTTCGCGGGCCCCCCGTAGGTCATGGCTATCCAGACGTAGTGGTTTTCCGTCCGTAAAGATGTGTGTACGGTATGAGACCGTTGGCCAGTGCATTGCATTGCATCGCACTTGCATTCATATTACTTCCACTCCTATCACCGATTCTAGTTGATGCATTTATTACATTGCTTGGTTCGTTTCCGCATTGATTCCTTGGTTGATGATTCATTGAGTTGTTGTGTGCTTGTTGATCACTTACCTAGACACTTGATGGATTCGAGGACTAGAGGTTTCCGCTTAGGCTATGACTGTAGACTACTGAGATCTATTGTGGTTCGTATTACAACAAGTCATACATGGATGTGCGTAGTGACTATATTTAACAGCTTATATGCCTATTTGTTGATTTCTTTCTTCATAGATGTGAACTAATTATTGTCGGCCTAGGATGCCTACCAGTACTTGTTGTTTGTACTGATGCTACTTGCTGCATTCTTTTCTGAGTGCAGAGTTTGTTGCAGATTCTAGTTCAGGCCCTTGTGGGTGAGTTTCCAGGATGAGCCATGTTCCGATCTGCTGCCCGGAGTCTCTTCTGTCCTACTGTCTTTATTTCATATCCTGAGACAGATTTATTATTTCAGACTTGTATATTTTAGACATATGTACTTAGTTGCTCTTGTACTATTCGGACCAGATTCAGAGATTCATGTTATAGTATTCCGCACTATTATCTATTTATGATTTTAGACCTCTATTGCTTCTTATTTACTATTTATGTTGTTTGGATGATTGAGTAATGGACGAATTCGCCTACCAGGTGGGAAAAAGTAGGTGCCCACATGATCAGTGATTTGGATCGTGATACAGTTCTTATTATTTCATGTGCCATGTTTATTTCATTTAGTTGCTTTACATACCAGTACAATTAAAATGTACTGACGTTCCCTTTTATTGCCCGGGGGTTTGCATTTCACGATGTAGGTATTAACTTATAGGATGGCAAATCTGCTCATTAGGATTATTCACGAATCAGTTATTGGTGAGCCCCATTCCATTTGGGGTGTTATCTTTACTCTATTTTCATGTTAATTATGCAGTCAAGGTATGCCGGGGGCCTTGTCCCGGTAAACAGTTTAGCAGTCAGACTCATGTCAGAGGTTTTATAGACTAGTCAGTTATGTCATGTCAAATGTTCAGTTGAGTTAGCCTCGTTGGCTACAATATTATATTTTCACATTCATGATATAATAGTATTTTCAGACTTATGATCATTGAACTTCATGTTTTCACAAGTCATGCATGTTTAACTTATATTCTACATCAGTTCATGTCCCATGTTGACTTAGCAAGCTATGTGGTTCGCTCGGTTACATGCAGCAAGGCACCGAGATTAGAGTCAGGTTTAAGTGTCTTAGGGAGTCTATGAAACCGTGTCCAGTGGGGTCACTCTTATGTGTGTGTGCGCGCCACACATATAAACAGTTGACCACCAAGACATCTAGAATTGTCTCACTTCTTTCATACTCTAGATCGTGCAGTTAGAGGTATGCTTTCAGGAATCCTTCTAACTCGTGCATATTACGAATTTCAAAAAATTCCTGCGAAAAGAAAGTACACCAAGAGGACTTCAGCTACTAGCCAGAGAGCTACTACTAATGTTACTGCAGAAGTGGAGCCTCAGACCTAGAGGGCTGCATCATATTCTGCACCTCCACCTACCGAAAGGCCTGGGGTGGTCTGTGCCACAATTACTCCACAGCCCAGTGCCTCAGAAATGGATGTTAGGGGAGCTATCTAGCTTCTCAACCAAATTGTTGCTACCGAAGCACTACGTCAGGAAACAATTCCTAGCACAAGTGCTAGTGGAGGGTTAAACAGTTCTAGGACCAAGAAATTTCTACAGATGAAGCCTCCAGTGTTCACAGGAACTATTAAGGGGGAAGGTCCTCAAAATTTCATTGATGGGCTTCATAAGTTTTTTCGTGTTATGCATGCTTCAGAGACGGAGGCCGCGGAGTTGGGAGCTTATCAGTTGCAGGATGTTGCTCATATTGGGTATGAGACATGAAAAAGTCTCGCGGGGAAGATGAGTCTTCTGCAACTTGGGATGAATTTACAGATGCTTTCATTGACCACTTTCAGCCGACGAGGTCAGGGAGGAAAAATCCTTTGAATTTGAGAGACTTAGGCAGAATAATATGAGCATGAATGACTATTACCTTAAGTTTGTTTTTTTGGCCAAGTATGCTCCCTATATGGTCCCTGATATGAGGGCCACAGTTAGGCGATTTGTGTTGGGCCCTATATGTTACACCCCGTTGTTTCGTATGTTGAGATTCGAGTTACCGTTCAGGAGGTATGTGAGCTTATATATGTTTAACTTATGGTTATAAGGGTTTAAGTGCATATAGTGAGCTATGGAAGGATTGAAGGGCAAGTGGATTAAGGAAATTAAATTTGTTAGAACTTGGAAGAGAATATGAGGGGTAATTTTTGGCCTGATTGGATTAAGAGTATCTTTTAGTAGAAGAGGAGTTGTGAGGCAAAGTAAAAGCCTAAAATAAAGTTCGTCGTGTCTAGTTTCCAGCGCAACAAACCGCTCATCAATTCGGCATCGAAGTGGAGAATTATGGACGTTACAAGTTAGGCTGACGGAGCAGAAATGCTACTATAGTAACCGGGTCTACGGTCTTTGTCGTTAAAGAATCGCTACAAAGATCGACTTTGCTACAAGCATCGCTATGTGACCCCGACCCGAATTTGACCCACTATTTAAGGATCAAATCTGATCCTAAACCTCATTTTTCAGCCAAGAATTCTCCAAATATTTTTCAAACCTTCTAGAAAATTCTCCCAACTTCTATCCACTAGATTTTAACGCGAATTAAGTATAATCTCCGGATTTAAGTTTGGACAGCTCGTAGTTGCGATTATACTATCGTACTGCGGTGAATCTTGGTTGGAATTCAAGGAAAATAATGGAGATATCGTGGTACTAGCGAGAATAAGGTATGAATCTCTCCTTATTGATATGGATATAAGTTTATTTACGGAAGTAGAGTTGTAGAATAATCGTATAGTGGATTTGTTGGTGGAAAAATTAGACAAATGTCGTGTGGGATATTTTATGGAATATATTGGTATTGATAATATTGTGGTTGATGTTGGTATTGTTGTTATTGCTGTTGGTTGCTGGATTATGATTTCGGGCTGGACATATAAACAGAGGAGATGCTGCCGAAATTTCGACAGATTCTAGAAAGATTTACTTGGAGGCTTAGGATAAGTATATAATAACAGGCCAAAAAATAGTATGAATGGCTTTATATGTAGATTACGAGACTATGAATGATCTTACGTAGATTGCAAGGCAAGAAGTAAGTTGGAAAGTGAAATGTAAGTTTCCAGGTATGTAATGTAAGCTTCCAGGTATGTAAAGCAAACCTTTCTTCTTTTGGAATGATCCTTTTGTTATTCATTCTATATGTACCCCATATGATTCCATTCTTAGACAAGTAAGGTCTAAATGCTTCTTGTGATGGCTTATTGATATTGTACTCCTATTCTGTCCCGAAAGGAACACCCATAAGGTGCCAAGTTGAGTTGTGCATATGGTTCTACTAACGATTTCAAGGAAATGAATTTTATGCTAAAGGAGACATAAAGTTTGATTTTCAAAACCACTCCGAAGGGGGTGCAAGATTTTACTACTTCATTTCATTTACGATTGATGTTTACATTCCATAGTATCATCCCTTTGTATTGATATGATCATTTATTCTTTGGGTAAGGCAATAAAATGAAATTGAGTAGAATATAGGTGGTAAGAATTCTATAACAATTCTACCCTCAAACCTGGAAGTATGTCCTCCTGAGTCTAGTGAGATACAAATTTGATAACTTTTATGAAAGACTAAGGCTAATAATTGGATTGTGGTGAATGGATTAGTGACGCCTGATGTGATTGAAATTGATACTTATGGATTGAGTTTGTGTTGACATGATTGTGATATTAAGCCCGAAGCGGCTGCCCGAAGGGGCCATCATTATTAAGCCGGAAGCGGCTGCCCGAAGGGGCCATCATTATTAAGCGCAAGCGGGCCGCCCGGGCGGGGCCATCATTTTTAAGCCGGAAGCGGCTGCCCGAAGGGGCCATCATTATTAAGCTGGAAGCGGCTGCCCGAAGGGGACATTATTATTATGCTAGAAGCAGCCGTCCGAAGGGACCATTCTGTTAACATGTCGGAAGCGACATGTGTGTTCGATTGCATTATTTACTTAAAGATTGTGTCGAGACTTCGTGTGCACATATATGTTCCTGCCAGCGAAGTGTTACACCTCGAAAATTTTTTTCGTTGATGTACAGTGAGTAGGCTAATGAGAAATATGAAGCATACGACGTTTCAATAAGTAAGACATAGCAATTGATGATTCTAAATGAGATTGAAAGACATCCGATGTTAGATAAGAAAGTTGCCAAGAGAAGGCCATGTATACGATAAGTTTCAGAAAGGATTTATGAGTAATAAGTTGATGACAACCTAATGATGGGTCGGGGAAGAGTTATAGCACCCCTTATATTGCTAATGAAGTGATAAACAAGTGTTAAGAAGGTTCCATAAGGATTGGAGATCAACGAGGTGACGGGATCGAACTTGGTGGAAACTGTGAGTTCCACGGTTGGGTTTCACGGCCAGCATTACATTCCACGGACCGTGGATGTGTCCGTGGAACTGCCAGCAGAGAGAGCAGCTGGCTGGTCGTGAACCACGACCAGCTCCACGGACAGCATTGTGTTCCACGGACCGTGGAACAGTCCGTGGAACACCCGACGGACTGAAATGATTTAAGTGTTTAAATGTGTTCCCAACTTCATTATTTCATTCCACACATCTCTCTACTTCTCTCTAAAGGCTCTAGGGTTCCATATTTGTTCCAAGAACAAGAACACAAAGGGGATCAAAGGTTCTAATCATCAAACCAAGTGAATCAAAGTAAGAAAAACCATTAATGTTCATCAAGAGCAAGAAATCCAAGCAAAGGAAAATCTAGGGTTTGGCTCAAGTGAGGGTTATGCAACCAAGGTTCAATCCTACACCATCTAAGGTAAGTTTTATGATGTTTCCATGTTATATAGAGTGTCGGGAAGATGAAACACTCGAATTACGAAAGAATATAAGTAATGGGTCATGAATGTGTGAATAGTAGCACTTTTGAGTAAACGTTTGGAACGAGTTATGATTCTTGATGCTTCATGAATATAATCATGTTAGAAATGATATTGAGAGTATGGAAAATGACATTGTATGTGAATGAACGTATTGTCGAGTTATGGCTATGGATATGGATAAAGTGAAGAGAATTGTGAAGTAAGAGTAATGTAGATGACTAGAAGCTATTGTGATGATAATATGAATGTTATTATTGATGTTTGGGAGTTGATATGTAATACGAGGAAAGTCGTATAAATAAAGGAGATGCTGTCCGATTTTCTCTAGAATTAGTCATGAATGCTAATGCTATCCATTATCTAATATGAGTATGCACTTCAATGAAGGTAGAACGTGAGCTTTGAAGAAGAACGCTCAAGCGATAGAATAGTTGCACGACGAGGTATGTAAGGCTAACCCTTCTTTCATAAGGCATGGTTCTCGGACAAATTGTTCATCTCTTATGAGTCCATGATACTTTCCAATGATCTTAGCTCGAGAAGCTATTAAACCAATGATGCTCAAGTGATACGAATGTACTAAGTTCCTTGTACGACGAGTAATGCTCTAAGGATAGAATGTAATGAATAACGATAGTAAAAAGGCTAAGAGATAGATATGGGCTAGTATGTATGTGTGCCTGTGAGAGGCTATTGTGAACCCCGAGCTTATAAGGCCGGGTAGAATATGATGAATATGTATATGTATGTGTGCCCATGAGAGGCTATTGTGAACCCCGAGCTTATATGGCCGGGTAGAATATAGAAAGTAATTATGTATGTATATATATATATCACGACGCGCGCGCACCACTGCAGTTGGGTACGAATAATAATAACCCTGAGCCTTGGTAGGGCCAGGCACTGAGCCTTGGTAGGGCCGGGTACGTGAAACCCCGAACCTTCGTGGTCGGGTATGCTATATAAATACTATATGTATGACATCTATATGAGTACGATTATGCTATGTATATTACATCTTTATGAGTACGACTATGTTAAGATTATGCAAGTGCCAATGTAAGGGTTATAAATATGCAATGTATATGATATGAGCATGAGTATGAAAGGAGACATGAATACGAATATGAAAGTAGATACAGAAAGGTAAATGAGCAAGAGTACAAATGTATGCATACGAGTGTGAAATAGAAATGGAACGTCCCTATGGAAAGCAGGTAAGTGCCATGATGATGATGCTATTATCTCCCAGCTGTATTATTTCAGATGTTATCCCTTATGCTTCCATGTTGATATTGATCATGCTTTACATACTCGCACATTTTTCATGCGACGTCCTTTTGTTTGTGGATGCCGCGTCATGCCCGCAGTGTCCGGGGAGACATTTGATCCATAGCTGTACTATCTCAGGGACTACATAGCGGAGCTCCATTTCATTCGGAGCTGCAGCTTTTGGTATATATATTCTTTTGTGTATATATTCATGGGCACGGCGGGGTCCTGTCCCGCCCATATGACACGATAGGATGTACCCTTCTTAGAGGCTCGTAGACATTGTGTATGTGGTTAGATATGTTCGGCCCTGTCGGCCTATATTTTGGGATGTTATTTTGATCGCCTTGCCGGCGCATGTATCTTTATATGGGTATAGATGTTGTTGATGATATAAATGTTATACCTCGCATTCTGTGCGTACTCGGAAGCACTGGAAATAATTCGGAATAGTAAGAAACAAGGCTTTAATTGGATTTGACTTAAGGTGCATGCGATGTTTAAGGAAATATTGACGCGGAAATACTAAGGAAGGTTAAGGGCAAAATTGGAACCTTGTAATTTAGTCCCGCGAATTTCCAAAAGCGATCCATCATCAATTGGGCTTAAAAAAAAATTGGAAAGATTAGGCCCAAGAGAGGAAGGGTGGCCGGCCATGGCTTGTCTTGGCCCAAGTCCAAGAAGTTGGTCATGTGATCAACCATGTGACCAACTACTTAATATAAGGGACATGTAGGCTTCAAGAAAATTCAAGAAAAACTCTAGAAACAAAAAAAAAATTGAAGAACTCCAACAAGGGGAGCTTCGGCCGAAGGAAAGAAAGAAAAAGAAAATTTTCCAAGTCCTTTAATCTTGTCCCAAAAAATTGGTATCTTGTGATTTTCCTACTAAATTAAGTGTCCTCTACAACTTGGTGTAGTTGGGTTGGAAGAAGGAGCAATTATTCCTCCAAGTTGACAAGTTGTTTTAGTGAAGAAGCTTGAAGAGTAAGGTAAGAATTCACCCCTTCTTAGTGTGTTGTGAAGGTTTGCTTGTATTATGATATGTAGAAATGAGTTGAAAGTATAGAAATATGGAAGTTTGCATGGTGGAAGTGCATGTGTGTAAGTGGCCGTGTGTATGCCTTAGAGTGTAATGTGATTATGTTGAATTTTACGTCGTATTATAGTTGTGGTTATTGTGAAACTTGTATTGGAAATGAAAGTCGAACAAAAATGGAATGAAGTTGGAAAAAATGTATATGGCCGTGAGATGTATGGTGATGAACAATGATGAATTTATTTTGTTTAATATGTTAGTTGCGTCGTTGTGATCTTTATAGTGTAAATGGAGGTTTAACGATTTAAGTTTGGCGTTAGAATGGCTTATATGTTGTTATAAGAAGATATGTGCTCTAACGTAGTTATGATGGGATTATGGAAATGTATTGTTTAAGTGTTAGTTGTGATTGTTGTTAATGAATTTGAAAGATGATAATGTGTTATGAATATGTTCGTCGAAGAATGGAAGTTTCGGGCGAGTTATGGTTTCGGTGGGAAGTTTGTATATTTTGCGAATAATATGAAAAATTATGTGTAATGCCTCCAAATGATGTTGGAATGATCTTGATGATTAATGAGTATGAAAATATTGATATTGGTTTGGAAATGTGA
This sequence comes from Lycium ferocissimum, assembly GCF_029784015.1. Taxonomy (NCBI): domain Eukaryota; kingdom Viridiplantae; phylum Streptophyta; class Magnoliopsida; order Solanales; family Solanaceae; genus Lycium; species Lycium ferocissimum. The sequence goes on along the minus strand of NW_026722336.1, from coordinate 64,347 downwards.
AATTAGTTTGGAAGTTGTCGCGTTATGTGGAAAGAAGACTCTTTGTGTTCATAAGCGATTCTAGTTGACGATTGATGTTGTTGGTATGGTTGTTGTTGACATTTGAGCCGAGTTGAATCTCGGGGATGCTATATGTATAGGGGAGATGCTGTCCAATTTTTCATAGAACAATATTGGTTAAGCTTGGAAATTGTAAGTCTCATGAATAGTAACTGGTCAATGTGACCAATTGCGGATTTTTGGCGAAACGAGAAGTGAATTTGGAAAGGCGTAAGGAGCATAAAAGGTATGTAAAGCTACCCCTATTCTTTCCTTGGCATGCCCTAGATGTACTAGGCTTGAATTCGGACCTCGGGGATAACTCTACTCTTCGGAACCCACGTCCGAAATTTCTCCTTTTTCCTTCAGTAGAATTGAACTAGTTAGGTAAAACGACTAGAAAGGTGATCTACACCTCTAAACTTGTACAAATGATACCCGATTATTTTAAAATCTTTGTAAATGATATTATGAAGTTTAACATACGCAACTTACGTCCGCCACCTCAATTGACCGAGGTGGGCCCACTATTTCCGATTTTACTCTCTTGTGCTTATGATTTGGTCTTCGAACGGCTTTAAAGGAAACGTTTTAACTACTCCGCTATCTATTATTGAAAAATTGTTTTGAATATTCCGTTAAGGCTTATAAATTGTTGTGGATCTTGGAAACGATCTCAGAGGGATTTATGCCTTTGTAACTCGTGATGACATCCGAAATTCACTTATTATGACTCCGTCCGGTTTCATTGATTTGATTTGTCACTCGATATGCCTCATTGAGTCTCTGGAAATATATATGTTATTTTTATTGCATTTAGTTTCTCACTACTCCACTCGTGGATGCCTCGATGCTTCCTTCACCGAGCCGGGCCGAGGATTTGTTATCAAGCGCTTTCCTCTGCATTGTTCGCCGTGCCTCGGTGTGAGGGGGCGGTATGACATGTACATGGGTCCGAAGTATGATGTGCCATGTACATATATTACGATATCGATGATGTGATGTGATGTGGCCACCGGGTATGTTATGATGTGTTCGGAGATATTCCCTACTACGAAGTATGATGTGTTATGGCGCGCGAGGCGGGGCGCCCATGTTACGTTCACCGAGTCCCATAGCGGGGCCGGTTTTGGCATATGTTTTACGCATGCATTATTTATGACTTTCGATATGCATTTTTGATTTCCTATGTACCTTGTTCATTCTCCGCACACTCCGTTCTGATCTTTAATTTTATTTAGTACAGTCTCTGCTTTACATATTCAGTACATTTTCCGTACTGACCCCCTTTCTTCGGGGGCTGCGTTTCGTGCCACGCAGGTACAGACGTTTGATTTGCTGATTCGGCCGCCTAGGTTATACTGCTCGGTACAGCTTGAAGTGCTCCTTTGTCCGGAGCCCATATTTTGGTATAGACTTTTACGTTGTTTATGTACTTATATTTGTCACGGGGTACGACGGGGCCTGTCCCGTCATATGATTATGTTTTTGTTCGTCGAGGTACGTAGACATGTGGTGTGGGTTACGTAAATGCTCGTGAGTGTTGCGTACGATTATGGGTTATCTATGTGTTGTAACGGCCTTATCGGCCTTCGTGCGCTATATATCTGCTTGACATGATTAAATTACTATTTCTGCTTATTTTTAATATTTTGCTAAATTAGGATAAGGTACGTATGAGTGCCCAACTAGGGTACGAGTCGCGGCCTACGGAGTTGGGTCGTGACAAAAGTGGTATCAGAGCGGTTAGGTCCTCGGAATGTCTACAGACCGTGTCTAGTAGAGTCCTGTTTATCGGTGTGTCGTGCACCACATCTATAAACAGGAGGCTACAGGACATTTAGGATGTTACCCTTCTTTCTTGTCTTAGATCGTGCGGTAGAACCGTATTAATAGGATGATTCCCTCCTAACGAATCGAATTGTTGTATTTTCAGCTATGCCTCCGAGAAAGGCGACGGCAGCCCAGAAGGGCAAGTCCACAGCACCCGGTGAGACTAGTCAGGCCCGCAGAGTCACTAGGGCCCGTACTCAGCCTGAGGGCGGAGACTGTGCCTCCGACAGCTAGCTCGGCGACGCCACCCATATCAGAGGGGATCAGAGCAGTACCGGTTGCAGATCAGAGGGCGGCTTCACCGCCAGTTTCTAGAGCCCCAGCACCTGAGCCTCTAGCCCCACAGCCAGGGGGCGGAGGACGGAGCTATGCGAGAGGCGGTGCGGTTATTGACCGAGGTGGGTGGCGGCTCGGGAGCGGCGGCGCGAGTTGGGGGTGATCGAGGCACGCGGGCCAAGCCGATTCGAGGGCCGTGAGTTTTTGACTGTAACCCTCGGGAGTTCTTCGGGACAAAGCCTGAAGAAGACCCCCAGGAGTTTCTTAGGGAGATGCAGCGCACCTACGGCTGATTAAGGCCTCTCCGACGGAGTCAGTTGAGTTGGCCTCATACAGATTGCATGAAGTCGCGGCCAATTGGTACGAGTCTTGGGAATTAGCTAGGGGTAGAGGAGCCCCTCCTGCTGTGTGGGATGAGTTCACGGAGGCTTTTCTGAGACATTTTCTACCACCAGAGCTACGGAGGGCCAGGTTGGACAGATTTTTATCACTCAGGCAGCGAGGCCGCAGTGTCAGGGAGTATAGTTTGGAGTTTGACTCTCTGGCTCGGTATGCACCTACGTTAGTAGCCGACATGACCGACAGGATGCATCATTTCATTAGGGGTCTGGATAAGTACTTGATCGATAATTGCTTAGCCGTGGCTGCCCAGCCGGGTATGGACATTGCCCGCGTACAGGCGTACGCCCAGGGCATGGAAGAACGACATAAGGGGCGTCAGCCTGATGGGGATTACGACGAGAGCCAGCCCAAAAGGGCCAGATCGGCTGGATATTCTGGAGAGTTTCAGAGCGGGCCGTCTCAGCGGCGGGGTACCAGGCGTTCTTCCCAGCCAGCACGAAGCACACCCCCGCAGTTCTCAGGCTGGAGATCAGATAATGCAGAGTATTCGGGAACGGGTCGGAGTTCCAGGCCGGCTGGTTCACAGGTGGATGGAGGTTCTAGTCAGACGAGACCACCCAGACCTCAGTGCTCGTATTGTGGGAGGCACCACCCTGGAGAGTGCTATCGCGCTACAGGTGCCTGTTTTGGGTGCGGCCGTCAAGGCCATACTGTGAGAGAGTGTCCGTACAGGGGCGGTCCGGGTGGTATGGCTCAGCCTACGGGGTCAGCTGTGGGTTCATCGTCTCCTTCCGTAGCTAGACGCCCTGCGGAGCAGGATGTGCCGACGTCAGCAGGCCGCGGCAGAGGCCGTGGCGGAGCTTCCAGTTCTGGCGGTCCTTCGAACCGCATTTATGCTCTGACTGGTCGGCAAGATTCGGAGGCGCCATCAAATGCGGATGCTGGTACGTTACTATTCCTTTCTCGAAATATGTTTGTATCGACCGGTTTAGATTCTATTTTGTGGTATATTCTCTTTTCCGAGTCACTAATGGAATTGGGATAGGACCCATACTGATAGAACCGCTAGTAAAGTTGTATATATGTAATAAAAAGGTGAATAGTGCCGACTTAGAAAGCTAATACGGAAAAGGTATAATCAGAAAAATGAAAGACCCTCCCTGAATCGAGTAGGACCCACTACAAAAATTTCCGAAAAATTCGTTAACATTCCGACCTGCCTTAAATTACGTGACAAGCTCGTACGGGGTAGTGGATGCGATCATATCAGCGCGGACCCACCAAAATTTGCTAAAGTCTCGAGGTTAAGCGTGCTAAGGCCAGAACAATTCTGGGATGGGTGACCCCCTGGGAAGTGAACTAAAACTTTCTCAAGTATAAATATGAGAGACAAATGGGTTTGGGCAGTGCGGGGGAACCCAAGGGAAATTAGAATGTTCGGAGTGACCAAAAACCGAAAAGGGTCAGGTGGGCTAAGGCCAAATAGGCCGGCAAAGGAAAAGATGGCATAACAATGTTCGGGGATTGAAAGGAAGCGAGTACGTAAAAAGGGACAACGATGGTGACGTTTGAGGAGATTTCGAAGGAAAGAAGGAGGCCCCCCCCGAAGTATTATGAGACCCCATAAGGTTAGTTGAACATTCGAGGACGAATGTTCTAAAGGGGGGGGGAGGATGTTATACCTCGCATTCTGTGCGTACTCGGAAGCACTGGAAATAATTCGGAATAGTAAGAAACAAGGCTTTAATTGGATTTGACTTAAGGTGCATGCGATGTTTAAGGAAATATTGACGTGGAAATACTAAGGAAGGTTAAGGGCAAAATTGGAACCTTGTAAATTAGTCCCATGAATTTCCAAAAGCGATCCATCATCAATTGGGCTTAAAAAAAAAAAAAAAAAGATTAGGCCCAAGAGAGGAAGGGTGGCCGGCCATGGCTTGTCTTGCTTGGCCCAAGTCTAAGAAGTTGGTCATGTGATCAACCATGTGACCAACTACTTAATATAAGGGACATGTAGGCTTCAAGAAAAACTCTAGAAACAAAAAAAAAAATTGAAGAACTCCAACAAGGGGAGCCTTCGGCCGAAAGAGAGAAAGAAAAAGAAAATTTTCCAAGTCCTTTAATCTTGTCCCAAAAATTGGTATCTTGTGATTTTCCTACTAAATTAAGTGTCCTCTACAACTTGGTGTAGTTGGGTTGGAAGAAGGAGCAATTATTCCTCCAAGTTGACAAGTTGTTTTAGTGAAGAAGCTTGAAGAGTAAGGTAAGAATTCACCTTCTTAGTGTGTTATGAAGGTTTGCTTGTATTATGATATGTAGAAATGAGTTGAAAGTATAGAAATATGGAAGTTTGCATGGTGGAAGTGCATGTGTGTAAGTGGCCGTGTGTATGTTTAGAGTGTAATGTGATTATGTTGAATTTTACGTCGTATTATAGTTGTGGTTATTGTGAAACTTGTATTGGAAATGAAAGTCGAACAAAAATGGAATGAAGTTGGAAAAAATGTATGTGGCCGTGAGATGTATGGTGATGAACAATGATGAATTTATTTTGTTTAATATGTTAGTTGCGTCGTTGTGATCTTTATAGTGTAAATGGAGGTTTAACGATTTAAGTTTGGCGTTAGAATGGCTTATATGTTGTTATAAGAAGATATGTGTGTCTAACGTAGTTATGATGGGATTATGGAAATGTATTGTTTAAGTGTTAGTTGTGATTGTTGTTAATGAATTTGAAAGATGATAATGTGTTATGAATATGTTCGTCGAAGAATGGAAGTTTCGGGCGAGTTATGGTTTCGGTGGGAAGTTTGTATATTTTGCGAATAATATGAAAAATTATGTGTAATTCCTCCAAATGATGTTGGAATGATCTTGATGATTAATGAGTATGAAAATATTGATATTGGTTTGGAAATGTGAAATTAGTTTGGAAGTTGTCGCGTTATGTGGAAAGAAGACTCTTTGTGTTCATAAGCGATTCTAGTTGACGATTGATGTTGTTGGTATGGTTGTTGTTGACATTTGAGCCGAGTTGAATCTCGGGGATGCTATATGTATAGGGGAGATGCTGTCCAATTTTTCATAGAACAATATTAGTTAAGCTTGGAAATTGTAAGTCTCATGAATAGTAACTGGTCAATGTGACCAATTGCAGATTTTTGGCGAAACGAGAAGTGAATTTGGAAAGGCGTAAGGAGCATAAAAGGTATGTAAAGCTACCCCTATTCTTTCCTTGGCATGCCCTAGATGTACTAGGCTTGAATTCGGACCTCGGGGATAACTCTACTCTTCGGAACCCACGTCCGAAATTTCTCCTTTTCCTTCAGTAGAATTGAACTAGTTAGGTTGCAAACGACTAGAAAGGTGATCTACACCTCCAAAACTTGTACAAATGATACCCGATTATTTTAAAATCTTTGTAAATGATATTATGAAGTTTAACATACGCAACTTACGTCCTCCACCTCAATTGACCGAGGTGGGCCCACTATTTCCGATTTTACCCTCTTGTGCTTATGACTGGTCTTCGAACGGCTTTAAAGGAAATGTTTTAACTACTCCGCTATCTATTATTGAAAAATTGTTTTGAATATTCCGTTAAGGCTTATAAATTGTTGTGGATCTTGGAAACGATCTCAGAGGGATTTATGCCTTTGTAACTCGATGACATCCGAATTCACTTATTATGACTCCGTCCGGTTTCATTGATTTGATTTGTCACTCGATATGCCTCATTGAGTCTCTGGAAATATATATGTTATTTTTATTGCATTTAGTTTCTCACTACTCCACTCGTGGATGCCTCAATGCTTCCTTCACTGAGCCCGGGCCAGGATTTGTTATCAAGCGCTTTCCTCTGCATTGTTCGCCGTGCCTCGGTGTGAGGGCGGGTATGACATGTACATGGGTCCGAAGTATGATGTGCCATGTACATATATTCGATATCCGATGATGTGATGTGATGTGGCCACCGGGTATGTTATGATGTGTTCGGAGATATTCCCTACTCGAAGTATGATGTGTTATGGCGCGGAGGCGGCCCATGTTCTGTTCACCGAGTCCCATAGCGGGGTCGGTTTTGGCATATGTTTTCTGCATGCATTATTTATGACTTTTGATATGCATTTTTGATTTCCTATGTACCTTGTTCATTCTCCGCACACTCCGTTCTGATCTTTAATTTTATTTAGTACAGTCTCTGCTTTACATATTCAGTACATTTTCCGTCGCACCGACCCCCTTTCTTCGGGGTGCGTTTCGTGCCACGCGGTACGGATGTTTGATTTTCGATTCGGCGCCTAGGTTATCTGCTCAGCGGCTTGAAGTGCTCCTTTGTCCGGAGCCCATATTTTGGTATAGACTTTTCTGATGTTTATGTATTGATCCGTTCTGGGGTACGACGGGGCCCTGTCCCGTCATATGATTATGTTTTGTTTTGTAGAGGTCTGTAGACATGTGGTGTGGGTTCTGTAAATGCTCGTGAGTGTTGCGTACGATTATGGCTTATCTATGTGTTGTAACGGCCTTATCGGCCTTCGTGCGCTATATACGCTTCGACATGATTAAATTACTATTTCTGCTTATTTTTAATATTTTGCTAAATTAGGATAAGGTACGTATGAGTGCCCAACTAGGGTACGAGTCGCGGCCTACGGAGTTGGGTCGTGACAATAAATATGTTATTGCCTGATGAGATTAGAATGATGACGAACGAAAAGTATGATAATGATGTGGCTCACCTAGAATGTGATGTATAAGTACGAAAAGGGGTGCCCGGGTGGGCTAGCACCGGGTGCTCGTCGCGGCCCTCCAGTTGGGTCGTGACACGAAGGCTGCAAGTGTTGAGTTAGATTGTGATTTCTTCTCTCCTAAGTCAAATTATGATTATGACTTGTTACCACCTTACATACTCAGTACATTGTCCGTACTGACGTCCTTTTGCACGGAAGGCCGCGTTCATGGTCGCGACCCGCATTGTTTGGCCGGTTAAGTGTATAGCTAGGATGCTTGGACGTCGACCGGGATTGGCAAGTTCCACCTCATTACGGAGCCGTGCTTTGAGTCATGTATAGATATGTATGATTATAGGTATGTCAGTGCCCTGTCCTGACTCATAATGTTCAGTTTACTTTGTAGAGACTTCTGCAAACAGTGTCCTGTGGTATGTTTGTCGAGATGTCGACAAAGTGATGTCAGTTGAGTCATTTGTGGACTTTAAAAAAGTATGCATTTTAGATGATTTCTTTTTGAAAAAGTTTTATGTTCTTAAAAGTTTTTGAAATGACAGGTTTTGATAGAGAGAATGTCTGAGGGTTCGCTCGACTCTGATGAGAGTCGGGTGCCCGTCATGCCCTATCAGGATTGGGGTGTGACATTATACCCGACTTTATGGTGATGCTAATATTGCTGATCAGAATAGAGAATGACCATCACCAAGATAGTTGCTTTTATTCAGGGTAATGAGGATCGAATGAAGAAAGAAGAGGCACTCCAGAAATAAAAGGACAGGGAATTTAATAAAAGAGCTAAGTCTGCAGGTAATTTCAGTCATGGGGGAGGTGGAGGTAAAAAATTCTTCAAGAACATGTCCTCAGAACCCACTCCATCTGCAACTAGTGCCCCAGCCCCAAAGTTCAAGAATGATCGGAAGAGACATAATTTCAGGCCAACAACATCCTATTCTCAGGCTAGTGTGGGTCAGAAGACTTATGATAATTCGGTCTGCAGCAAGTGTGGTAAGAGACACCCAGGAGAGTGTCACATAGGCATGGATATATACTATGGGTGTGGCCGGGGGGACCATTTTTAGAGGTACTATCCATCAGTGAGACAAGGTACCAGAGGTAATGCAGCTCAATCCATAAATTCAATAGCTCCTCATAATTCTCAAGCCCAGTCAGGGCATGGTGCAACTAAGTCTGGCAATACAGGTGGAGGTGGAAACCACTTGTATGCCTTAGCAGGTCGTCAAGATACAGAAGCACGTGCAATGTTATCATAGGTACATTAAGAGTTTTCACTTTCGACGTTTATACCTTTGTTGACCCAGGATCCACCTTATCTTACGTAATCCCATTTATTGCTAAGAAGTTTGGGATAGAACGAGATAAGTTGCATGAACCAGTTGAGGTGTCCACTTCAGTTGGAGAGTCAGTTATAGCTAGACGTATTTATAGGGGTTGCCCAGTTTTAGTCTATCATGGCAGTACCTTAGCCGACTTAGCAGAGTTAGAGATAATAGACTTTGATGTAATCATGGGTATAGATTGGTTGGCTTTATGTTATGCCACAGAAGGTTGTAGAACCAAAATAGAAAGATTTGAGTTTCTTAATGAATCTGTCATAGAATGGAAGGGCAATTCAATAGTACCGAGGGGTAGGTTATTTCCTATCTCAAAGCTAGTAAGATGATTTTCAAGGGATATATCTATCCCTTAGTACGAGTCAGGGATACAGATACCCAGACCCCAACTATCCAGTTTGTACCAGTCGTTAATGAGTATCTAGAAGTCTTTCTAGAAGATCTTCCCGGAGTTCCTCCCAATAGGGAGATAGACTTTAGAATTGACCTACTTCCCGGCACTGAGCTGATATCTATTCCGCCATACGAAATTGCTCCAGTAGAGTTGAAAGAGTTAAAAGCCCAGTTGAAAGATCTTCTTGACAAAGGATTTATTAGGCCAAGTGTTTCACCGTGGGGCACATCAGTCTTGTTTGTCCGAAAGAAAGGTGGTTTCTTACCGACACATGTGCATTGACTACTGTCAGTTGAATAATGTCGCAATTGAGAACAAGTATCGACTCCCCAGAATAGATGATTTATTTGACTAACTTTAGGGTGCCCAGTGTTATTCCAGGATTGACCTCAGATCAAGATACCATCAGTTAAAGGTTAAAGAAGTTGATATTCCAAAGACCGTTTTCAAAACCCGTTATGGTCATTTTGAATTTCTTGTCATGTCATTTGGGTTGACAAATGCACCAGCTGCTTTCATGGACCTTATGAACAGGGTCTTCAAGCCTTATCTTGATTTATTCGTCATTGTGTTTATTGATGATATTTTGGTGTATTACCGTAGTGATACTAGTCATGCAGAATATCTCAGAATAATGTTGCAGACACTTCAGGATCGTGAGCTATATGCGAAATTTTCTAAGTGTGAATTTTGGCTGAAGTCAGTGGCTTTTCTCGGCCGCGTGATTTCGAGGAAAGGTGTGAAAGTTAATTCTTAGAAAATTGATGCCGTAAGGAATTGACCCAGACCCACCTCAGTATTTGACATAAGAAGTTTCTTGGGTCTGGCAAGGTATTATAAACATTTTGTAGAGGGATTTTCCTCTATCTCAGCTCCATTGACTAAATTGACTCCAAAAAAGGTCAAATTTCAATGGTCAGATGCATATGAGCAAAGTTTCGAAAAGTTGAAGAAGCGGTTAACTTGTGCTCTAATTCTGTCACTACCAGAGGGAACCGAAGGGTTCATAGTATATTGTGACACTTTGGGAATTAGTCTCGGATGTGTCCTAATGTAGCATGGTAAGGTTGTAGCTTATGCATCCCGGCAACTTAAGGCTCATGAAGAGAGTTACCCGACTCGTGACTTGGAATTAGCAGACGTGGTTTTTGCACTTAAGATTTGGCGTCACTATTTGTATAGAGTGCATGTTGATATTTTCACCGACCACAAAAGCCTTCAGTATATTTTCAAGCAGAGGTGGTTGAATCTTAGATAGAGAAGATGGCTTGAATTGCTCAAAGATTGTGATGTGGATATTCTCTATCATCCCGGGAAAGCGAATGTAGTAGTTGATGCTCTTAGTCGGAGATGCATGGGGAGTTTAGCTCATGTTAAGGCAGATAAGAGAATTATGACAAGAGAAGTTCACCGCTTGGCAAACCTAGGAGTTCGACTCTTGGACTCCGAAGATGGTGGAGTTATTGTTCAAAGCAGGCCGTATTCCTCCTTACTGGCTGAAGTAAAGGAGAAACAGTTTAATGATCCCTTTTTACTGCAGCTGAAAGAGGGGATTCACAAGCATAAGACAACGACTTTCGAACAAGGGGGAGATGATGGTACCTTGAGGTACCGAGGCAGATTATATGTTCCAGATGTAGATAGGCTTGGAGAGCGAATTATGTTAGAAGCTCACAATTTCAGGTATTCTATACATCCAGGTTCCACAAAGATATACCATGACCTTAAGAAAATTTATTGGTGGAATGACATGAAAAAGAATGTAGCAGATTTTGTGGCTAAGCGTCCAAATTGTCAGCAAATTAAAGTCGAATAATAGAGGCTTGTTGGCTTGGCTCAGAATATTGATATTCCTATTTAGAAATGAGAGATGATAAACATGGACTTTATAACCGGTCTACCTCGCTCATCGCTAAGACATGGCTGGATTTGGGTGATTGTGGACCGACTTACTAAGTCAGCGTACTTTTTGCCAGTCAAGACCACAAATTCAGCAGAAGTGTTACACCTAGCATTCTCAGAGCATGAGCATGCCATGTACTTCACCGTATTAATGGAGTATCAGAGACGTTTCATGAAGTTTTGGTAGGTACAAGCCATGGGAAGTTCGTAACAATGAATTAAAGGATGAATTACGATCTCGTAAGTCGTAACCGGGAAGGACAACCTTGAAACCAAAGGACATGACCATTATCAAGTATTATTAATGATAAATATCATGTATGGAGAGTTTTAGAAGATTCCGGGACCAAGCAAAGTGAAGAAAATAAGTTTGTCAAAAATTTGAAAAAAACGTTGGCAGGATTCTGGAAAGAATTTTGGGTCAAATTTGGAGGGGTATATCTCTGAGTATATGAGGATTTTTAAGGTGTTTCAAAAGCCTAAAATATATTTCATCGAGTCTAGTTACCAACGCAACAAACCGTTCATCAATCCGACATCGGAGCAGGGAGTTATGGGCATTTTAAAACAGACAGTCAGAGGAACCCGAACCTGAGCGGGAATCCGGAAAATCCACTTAAAAGCCCACTTATGTTTTGACCCGGCCCAATCTGAATTTGGCACCTATAAAAAGGCCTCTACACTTCATGTTAGTCATTTTCTTCAACTCCATAATCCTCTAGAACTCCCCTAACCTCTCCACACCTCTCTAGAATTGTCCACACTTCTCTCCACTACAAGAATATTCTTGAAGGCTCTCCACATTCCAAAACTTTCTATACCATCACAAAAGAGGATTAAACTCCAAAGCCCCAAGCTAAGTAATGGAGAAGGGTTGTTCTTTTCTCCACTTACTGCTGTGATAAATTTGGTCTTGGAAGAAGTTGAGTAGGGTGAAGTTCTTCTAGTGTAAGGTATGTTCTCCATCCTATTTCTCATGATTAAGTTGATTTGAAGGTTTAGCAAGTCCTATAAAAGAAGAGAATCATAGTATAGAAGTTGCAAATTATTAAAGTGAAGATGATGACTATGGAATGAATTTGAAAGGAAATTTTGGATTAATTTGAGATTAAATTGAATATAATTCTTTGATTATGGTATTGTTTATGGTTAGTTGAGAAATTTGGAAAACATCGTGTGGGATATTTTATGGAGCCTATTAGTGTTGATAATATAATTGTGATGTTGGTATTGTTGTTGTTGTTGTTGGTTGTTGGATTGTGATTTCGGGCTAGGCATATAAATAGGGGAGGTGCTGCCCGAATTTCGGCAGATTCTAAACATAATTAAATTGAAGGCTTAAGATGAGCATATGACATTGAGCCTAATAATAGTATGAATGGTTTATATGTAGATTTATGAGCTTGGAAGGATAAACGTTGAATGACTAAGGCGACCGAAAGGTATGTTAAGGCTCGTCCCTTTCTTTCAAAGGCATGATTCCTATAGTATGATTCCATAAGTGTTTCCATAACCTCCTTGATTTCAAAAGCTAGAAGTTTATGACTCTTAAAGCTTCTTATGATGTTAAAAATGAGAATATTTTTATTATGATTACGTTGAGGATGATTTTATGCTTAAAGGTCTCAAATATGATTTCAACGATGATGTAAAAATGTTAAGCTATTTCATGCTTTTCTCGATTAATTTCATTGTTGTTGATCTCACCTTATAAATGGTTCCTTCAAGGTGGGATAGAGCGATAGTTTTTAGTTGAACTCCTATGCATGCCATCGATAATATATGTATATAGCTATTTTGTGATATTACGGAGTTCTATTATTTCATTTTGATTATGCACTGCACTCATTTTCATTCTTCATGTATATATAAGGCACAGTTGACAGGGGGTGACGCTGTGACCTTTATTGTATATATATAAGGCACAGTTGACAGAGGGTGACGCTGTAACCTTTGTTGTGTGTATATATTACACAGTTGACAGGGGGTGACGCTATGGCCTTTGTTGTGATGTGTATATGTATATATATATATGACGAGGGGGGTGACGCCGTGGCCTTTGTTGTGATGTGTATATGTATGGCACGGTGACGCCGGGGTGGCGCCGTGGCTTTTGTTGTGATGTGTATATATATAAAACGGTTGACGGGGTGATGCTTTGTGGCCTTTTTTATGGTGTGTATATATATATACACGGTTGACAGGGGGTGACGCTGTGGCCTTTGTTGTGATATTTCTATGGATATATGTATTTTTTTAATATAGCTGTACTGATGCATTTATTTTGCCCATTCATTGACATGTCTCAAATGTTTTCTAGGATTTTATGTACATGTTGATTTCATGCCTTACATACTCGCACACTATTCGTACCGACCCCTTTCTTCGAGGGATGCGTTTCATGCCCGCAGGTACAGACACTCAGTTCGGTGATCCTCCGGTTTAGGACTTCAGCTCAGCTGCTTGGAGGGCTCTAGTGTTCCGGAGCTCGAGTCGTTTTGGTACAGATCCTTTGACATAGGCTTTGTTATACTCTTAGAGGTCTGTAGACATATGTAGGTTGCGTATATACGGTTTGATCAGCTATGCAGATGTAGTTCGTTTTGGATATTCTCGTGCATAGTGGCAGCCTTATCGGCTTGCATATTTTGTTATGTTTGGTTAGCTGTGGCTTCTCAAGAGATAGGTTCTTTTTTATGTATGATATGATGAGTTTACAGCGTGCTGTTACAGATTGCCATATTGTTTCCAATTTCGGTCTGATCATATCGAGCAGGCTCGTATACGGGTGTCTAGTTCGGGCACTGGTTATGGCCCATCGGTTTGGGTCGTGACAAGAAGATTATGCCAAATTGTATATTAATGAAATTGGCAGATTGCATGAGACCCCAGTGTCCATTATTTCAAATCGTGGTGCTCAGTTCACAATGAACTTTTAAAAATCCTTTCAGAGAGGATTTGGTACTAAGGTAAACCTCAGCATAACTTTCCATCCTCAAACTGATGGCCAGGCAGAGCGCACTGTTTAGACCCTTGAGGACATGTTGAGGGCGTGTATCCTAGACTTTAAAGGTAATTGGGATGCTCATTTGCCACTCATTGAGTTTACTTATAATAATAGTTATTATGTTAGTATCAAGATGGAACCGTTTGAAGCTCTGTATGGGCGAAAGTGTAGATCACCCATTGGGTGGTTTGAAGTTTGTGAAGCAGAGTTGTTGGGACCAAATTTAGTTTATCATTCTATGAAGAAAGTCAAGTTCATCGAGGAGCGTTTAAGGATGGCTCATAGTCGCCAAAAGTCCTACACGGATGTGATGTGAAGAGACCTAGAATTTCAAGTTAATGATTGAGTGTTCTTAAAGGTTTCACCTATGAAAGGTGTGATGAGATTTGCTAAGAAAGTGAAACTTAGTCCCAGATATATTAGACCATATAGAATCCTACGAAGGATTGGTCAAGTGGCTTATGAGCTTGAATTGCCACAAGAATTGGTTACTGTACACCTAGTGTTCCATGTATCCATGTTGACGAAGTGTGTGGGAGACCCTTCGTTTGTTGTTCCTGCTGACACTATAACGATTAAAGATGGCCTAACCAATGAGGAGATCCCATGGCTATTCTTGATCATCAGGTTCGCAGCTGAGAACTAAAGAAGTAGCCTCAGTAAAGGTGCTATGGAGGAGTTAGAAAGTCGAAGAGGCTACATGGGAAGACGAAGAAGATATGAAATCCAGATATCTGCATTTGTTTGAGGAGCAAGCAGAAAGCGTTCAAGGTAAATACCTTTCGAATCCATGTCATGTCCCTTGCGTATTCATGCCTCATGTTTCATGTTTCACATTCATGTATTCTTTACTCACGTCTCATGTCCCAGCGTTCATGTTTCCATGAAAACCATGTCACGATATTTCAGTCTTCATGTTCCATGTCGTGTATACTCACGTTCATGTACTCAAGCCATGTCCAGTCACAATCTCAACCATGACCCATTATTCGAGTACGAATGATCCTGAGGGGGAGATATTGTAACACCTCGTACCTTCTAACTAGGCATTATTTGTGATTCGGGGACTTAGAAATCTAGGTGGCAAGTGTTGGATTTGGAATTTTTCCTCATATCGGTAAATTATATTTTATGTCATTCATGTACGGACCATACTTTGAGGACGTACTGCATTAGAGAAGATTAGAGGTCGTTGGAATTTGACATTCTAGGTACGGCCAAATTGACGGGCCGTACATTCATGTACGGGCCGTACTTTCCACCGTACAATTTTGTACGGGACGTACATGTATCACTTATCTCACTTGAGAAAAATAGGAGATTCTATAAATTGCCACTTGAAGTACGACCATATTGTACGGGCCGTACATTTATGTAGAGGCCGTACATGATGCTCGTACTTTTCCCGTCTCAGAAAATAGTATAAATACGCGGGTTTAATTTTTAATCCTATTTTTCATACTCTCAAACCCTAACACGAAGGTTTTCTCCTCCCATCAATCCAATGCACCAAGGTTAGCCTATTCCAAGTATAATTCCATGAATTTTAAATAGAAATTTATTGTTCCTAAACCTAGGGTTTTCAAGGAAACCCATCACAAGGATTCAAGATTAAAGCTTTTGGATTTCTTCTCAAGTTGAGACCTTTTCTACAATTTTGGAGCGATTAAGGTATGTAGGGCTCCTATCCACATGTGGGAACATCATTGTTCTTCCTCACACCTCGTTCATCCATGAATACATGAAGTTCCATAAACCTAAGTGATAAGTCTAAGTGCCTTTTGTTTTGATGATTGTCAAACTATTTCAGAACCAGATCGAGACCTGGTCTGTAACCTGCTCTCTGTGCACTTTGCACAATCTGTAGAGAACCGATGTAAAGCAAAGCCACTTGCTGTACACAAGTACAGCTGTGAGTTGGCCCATGCTTTATGTCAAAGTGAATGAGTGGTCTCTATCCATCCCAGATGCTCCCACTCTATATACAACATGATGGAAATATATTGAGTAGACTTGAAAACCTAATCTAAATCGTGCAAAGCTGCCGACACAAGTTCTCAAGATCTCTCAAGAACAAAGTCACCTACAAGTTGAAGAACCTGATCCAGACACAAGATTTAGTCTAAGTTCTTTATATTGTTGTGAGTCTTTGTTCATTTTTGCTTAAATTGTAAACCTACTCTTCTGTGTTAAGAAGTTGTTTGTAGGTGTTTTGAAAAGTCTCAAAGTGTACTTGGTGGAAGTGTGTTTCCACAAGCTTTTGAGTGGTACACTAGGCTAGAGTTAGTCTAGGTGTATTAGTGGTCCTTGGCTAGACTTAGTCAAGTAGAGGTTGGTTTCAATCGGAGTATTACAAGTGTGGAGGGACTACGAGGGTTAGTCCTAGGTTACAAAAGAGTCATTGTAAGGGTTAGGGGTTATGGGAGTTAATTCCTAGCTTACAATCGATTGTAATCTAAAGTAGCTCGTGTAGTGGAGTTGAAATCCTACTGGGGTAGGTCATGGTTTTTAATCCCTTGAGCAAGGAGTTTCCACGGTAATATCCTTTGTCCTTTACATACTACATACTACATTACATAAGGGAAGTGGTACATAATTAGGTCCCTCCATACTATGTTTGGTGGACGCATAGCCTACACTACAGCAAAATATTGCCAATTGTAGGTACTTTCTAAAAGGTTAACACATAGAAAGAATCTGTGAAACGGTAGCCCCGCCAAATATGGAAGAAGGATAGTCATTCACCAGACCTCCCAGATTTAATGGAATGTACTATGGGTGGAGGAAGACTAGGATACACGATTTCATCATGGCTGAAGACTAAGAGCTATGGGATGTCATCTGTGACGGTCCCTATCCCAGTCCACACAAGTGATGACGGTAAAAAGACCACTGTCAAAATGAGAAAAGAATACAACGAAGCTGACAGAAAAAGGGTGGAGAAAACTATAAAGCCAAGAAAATTCTCGTGTGTGGAATCGGACCGGATGAGTACAATCGAGTTTCAGTGTGTTCATCAGCCAAAGAGATTTGGGAAGCTCTTCAAACTGCCCATGAAGGAACAACTCAGGTAAAAAACTCCAATATCGACATGCTCACCATTGAGTATAAGATGTTCAAAATGAAAAAGAGTGAATCCATTCATGAGATGCACACCAGATTCACCTCCATAATCAATGAGCTTCACTCTTTCAGAGAAGTCATCACAACCACCAAACTGGTAAGAAAGTTGCTTGGTGTATTCCGACTCGGGATAGCAAGGTAAATGCTATCCCCGAGGCCAAGTATCTCGGAAAATTGACAAAATATGAGCTCATTGGGAACCTTAAGACTCATGAAATGAAGATGATCATAAAGAAGGCAGAAAAGAATGAGGTGCAGAAGGAGAAAATCCTAGTTCTCAAAGCTGGAAGAGGAGACTCAAGTGATGACGAGTTTGAAATGTCCTATCTCACGCAAAGATTTCACAAAATGATCAAGAGAAGTGGGGGATTTCCCAGGACAGGAAGCTCCAGTAGAAACTTTAAGGAAAATGACTAGTGCTGTCATATATGTGGGAAACCTGGAAATTTCATGAAAGACTATCCTAAAAAAAAACAGGACAGTTATGACAAGACTGCAAAGAGAAATCAGGTCCCCGATAGGAGTTTCAAAAGGAAAGAGGCCACTGATGAGATTGTGAAGCAAGCACTTGCAGCCTAGGGAGACTCTTCAAGTGAGTCTACGGATGAAAATAACAAAGGGGAATTATCCACGATGGCAATTGACGATGGAGCAACTGAGCATAAGTCAGACCTTGCATTCACGGCTGAATGTGACATGGATAATAATGATGATGAGAACAAAGAGGTAAGTTTCTTAGCTATAAAGAAAAACCTGAGAGTTTACTCTTAAAGGGAACTCATATCACTGTCAGGTGTGCTGATTTATGCGTATCACGCCACGTCGCAGAGACATAAGAGTTAAATCTTACTCTTAATGAAATAGAACTGGATAGGGAGGATCTGTGTGTGTTAGCTAAGGATATGAAGAATCAACTTCATGAGACAAACCAACAAAATATCTTGTTGGAAAGTCAAGTGAGAAAAGATGAGGAAATCTCCTTCAAAAGAAGAGGAGAAGCAAGCAAGACTTTCTTGGAGCTTGAAGAGGAGCTGAAGAAAGTAAATTTGAACCTAACTGCTGAAACTAAAATGAATAAGCAGCTCAAGAAGGACTTAGAAAGGGCTAAGTTCAATCTTGACAAAACTCTCAAATAGATCTGGTTGTCTGATGAATTTACTTCCAGAAATGAGAATAATGGAAACAACAAAAGAGGACTTGGCTTTGTGGAGGAGAAGGCGCCCTACAATCTTCACAACAATTATGCTTTCAAAATGGAAAATTGGGCATGCACACACAGTGGAAAAGCTAATCACCACCGGGAAGCCTATGAAACAAGGACTGAATCTGTTCAAACAAAAAGGAATTTTGTCAAGAAAGGAATGAGAGAGAAAGGAATAGGTTCTCACGAGAAAGGATCTCGAAGGAAGAAAAGGAACAAGCTGCCCGAGTGGGATAGAAGGACCTTGATCCATCCTTCTACAACTACAAAGGACCCAAGTTGGTTTTGGTTCCCAAATCCAACTACTGACTTCGCCTAAAGGGGTGGGAGAGAGAAGGAGCAGTCAACATAAATTGATAAATCGTGACAGCTCCAAGATGCAAGACTAAGGTCAAAAGGTCTCCTTTCAAAGCCCTTATAGCAGGATGTGTGTCGTATGGAGATGAGTTTTTTTTTTTTTGGACAAATGGTGTAGGAAAGGATCTCTCAATGGCTATAAAGGAGGTTAGGTACATTGCTGGCAAGTGTTGTTTATCTATATCTAACTCACTTTTGTACCATTACAGGTATACATACATGGGAGGATCAGGAGAACTTAAGCGCAAGAAATTGTGCACAGTTCACATTGATTGCCGATATATTCAAATTACCATTCAGAGACCTGGTCTCCGTATCTCAGGTCAGTAATCCTTTCAAGTACTCATAAATGTATTTGAACTGTGAAATTGCCAAATAAATTATATGTCCTTTCCTCTTCCAAGAAATTTCAAAATAGTGTCTGTGCCAAATCGTCACCACTCACTTAAACCAATCTATTGTCCTCTGTTACACCTATTCCAAAAGCGTCACCTCAGCCTCTTTAAAGGTCATCCCTCTCATCCTTCTCTCTTTTCACTTCCCCAAACCTTCGAAGCGCAAGACTTCATTTGTATATCTCTCTCGTACAATACTCAGTCCAAATCACTTCACTTCTCTATCTGGTTACTAAGTTCTTGCCAACATCACCAATCCTTTTCAAGCCTAAGCAAATAGACTCCTTCGATACGAAAAAAAATTTCAAAGAAATAAATTGTGTATGAAAATAAGCAATTGCTTGACCATAAGTTGGAAGGTAATAGGAGTGAAAGTATGGGTCTTCAGAGTCAAGAAGAGAGTGGAGAAGAGGAACCCAGTGACCTATCATTTCTCAAGAAAAGAAACATGAGTACAAGTGAGAGACAAGGTTCCTCCAAAAGGAGAAGTAGTAAAGAGAACCTATAAATCAAAAGGTTTTCTTTGGGAGAGTTTTTTATGTCAAGTTGAGAGAGGAGCCAGAAATGAAGGATTTGATAGAAATGGTGGAGTTCCAAGAGTGGAGCCATCTCTTTACTCAACCACTACTATGTGGATATAAAGAAGAAGTGGTTGAATTCTATAAGAATCTGCTCTGTATAAGTGATAATGCTCTGGGCCTAACTGTGAATCTGAAAGAGTTTGTGCTCTCTGAGTTGATACCTGGGAAAATCTGTGGAGTAAAGACAACAGGACTGAGAGCTGTAATAGATAAGAGATCTCCAGAATTCAAGAAGGTCATTGTTAAAGCTGCAAGGTCAGCAACAAAAGCTAGCCTTTGTAAGAGTGAGCTTAAGCCTGAGCATCAACTAGCTTTCGAGTTTGTCAGCAGGGTACTTTTGCCAAGGATGGAGGGACGATCTACTGTCATGGTGGCAGACCTGGTTCTAATGGAAGCTCTTACATCTTTTAAACCAATCAACTTGCCGGCTATCATGATCGAGAGAATGAGTAAGCTGGTGCGATTTGTGTAAGGAGGACCTGGTCTCCGTATGGATTTTCTTAACGAAAGCCCTTGCGCACTTTAATGTAAGAACTAGTAGAGCCTCCTTAGGAACTAAGGACCATGTGTTCTCTCTGGCCACCTTGAAGGAGTGTGAGTTTGTGCCACAGGGACCAGGTGCTGGAAGTCCATCCACCCTTTCAATTCTAATTGAAGCTCAAGAAGTGGTAAATATAGAGATCAAACAACTCAAAGAGGAAAATACCCTTCTAAAAGCCCAACTAGCTGACTGACCGAAAGAATCAGGTTTTGGGCGAAAAGCAAAAGAAAAATTGAGAAGCTATGGGCAGAGAAAAGAACTCAAGTGGCTGCACTCAGAGATGCGATGTTAAAGGATCGCCAAGCCCATAGAAATTAAGCTATACTTGCTCAGCCCCTTCCACTCTCTACACTGTCCAGGAAATCCCTCCTAGTCCCCATCCCTTTTTCATAAAATTGAAGTCACTTTTCCTGAATTTTGGCATTTTTTTAGTTTAACTATCATTTGTGTATACTGAATTGATTACCATTTGCACTTGTGCTGATCTATCTATTGGCATGTTGTTGTGTTTTGTGCATTGTTGCTAGCTTGCTTTTCTCTATCTTACTCATGATTATGTTGCCCCTATGGCCCTGAGTTAATATATCTAAACTTCTTGTTGGCTGTGCTTTTATCTTTTTGATGATGCCAAAAGGGGGAAAATATAATTGTGTAGTGAAAAAGTGAACTGAACTGGACATGCGGTGATTAAGGGGGAAGACATTGAACTGAACATCCGATGATTAAGGGAAGACCTGTCGAATAAATAATTGTGATGCTGTAAATTCACAAACTGTGGGAAGATGTGCTGAGCAAGGGAGAAGAACTGGAAGATTGATATGTGATGATATTGTGGCAATTTTTATCTTCCAGTTGAAAATGGCATTATGTGCTAACATGGCCTGCTTTGCAGGGGGATAAGTGGGAAGCTGGTTCTCAGGGGGAACATAGTCTATGAGTTTGTCATCATCAAAAAGGGGGAAATTGATAAGTCCAAGTGCCTTTTGTTTTGATGATTGTCAAACTATTTTAGAACCAGATAGAGACCTGGTCTGTAACCTGCTCTCTGTGCACCTTGCACCATCAGTAGAGAATAACTGTAAAGCCTAGCCACTTGCTGCACACAAGTATAGCTGTGAGTTGGCCCATCCTTTAGGTCAAAGTGAATGAGTGGTCTCTATCCATACCACATGCTCCCACTATATATACAGAATGATGGCAACATATTGAGTAGACTTGAAAACCTAATCTAAATCATGCAAAGCTACCGACACAAGTTCTCAAGATCTCTCAAGAACAAAGTCACCTACAAGTTGAAGAACCTGATCCAGACACAAGATTTAGTCTAAGTTCTTTATATTGTTGTGAGTCTTTGTTCGTTAGTGCTTAAATTATAAACCTACTCTTTTGTGTTAAGTAGCTGTTTATAGGTGTTTTGAAAAGTCTCAAAGTGTACTTGCTGGAAGTGTGTTTCCATAAGCTTTTGAGTGGTACACTAGGCTAGAGTTAGTCTAGATATATTAGTGGTCCTTGGCTAGAGTTAGTCAAGTGGAAGTTGGTTGCAATCGGAGTGTTAAAAGTGTTGAGGGACTACGATCATTAGTCCTAAGTTACAAAAGAGTCATTGTAAGGGTGAGGGGTTATGGGAGTTAATTCCTAGCTTACAATCGATTGTAATCTGAAGTTGCTTGTATAGTGGAGTTGAAATCCTACTGGGGTAGGTCATGATTTTTAATCCCTTGAGTAAAGAGTTTTCCACGGTAACATCCTGTGTCCTTTAAATGTTGCATTGCATAAGAGAACTGGTGCATAATCAGGTCCCTCCATTGTGTGTTTGGTGGACGCACGTACCTATATCACTAAGGTTTCTATTTCAATTCATGGTAACCTTAAGTTACATGTGTCATGATATACCATGTTTGTATAACTAGTTCTTTATTTTATTCTTGATATTCCATTTTGGTTATTGGGAATCCGTTCGTAATCCATGAACACCCATGCTTTGCATTCCGTGGGTTCTTAAATGCAAGATATGAATTATTATGCTTATTGTCATGAAATTCTACATGTTTTCATACAAGTTATACTATATATCTATATTCATGTTATATTACACTCACG
Source organism: Lycium ferocissimum (assembly GCF_029784015.1). NCBI lineage: Eukaryota > Viridiplantae > Streptophyta > Magnoliopsida > Solanales > Solanaceae > Lycium > Lycium ferocissimum. The sequence continues at coordinate 42,171 of NW_026722336.1, read as the reverse complement.
AATCATGTTTACAATCATGTTAATGCAATTCATGGGCTTTTAAGCCAATTACATCCATGTTCATGTTTTGGGAGTTTGTGACATCTTGGAAATTTTATGTCATTTGCATTATGAGTAAGCTAACGTAATCTCAAACTGGAAATGAAGCCCTTATAAGGCTAATAAGGGTATCTAACAATTCTAAGTATGTAGCTTGAGGTTTTAGAGTCATATGAAGCGGCGGAAGTAAGTTTGTTGAAAGATTGGGAATTGAGTCATGTTTTGGGAGGATTTCGGATCATTTGCGTTATAAGTTGCTTAGTATTACCTTGAAGGGGAGCTAGGGATCCCCTTAGATGGTTAATGAAGTTTCATACAAGTACCAAGAAGGTTCATAAGGATCGGAGGTCAAATGAATCGAAAAGAAGGCATTTTCTCGAAACCGGGGAAAAATGAGCAATATGCGGCTGCATACTCAGTATGCTGAGCCGTATATTGGCAGCAAACTCATAATTTTGGCTGAGATTTTGGCCCAACCTCTACCCCATGGAGAGTATGGGAGATGCGGCTCAGCATATCTAATATACTGAGCCGCATCTCCACCGTAAGTTGATGCGGGAGGGGGTGAGTGGGAATTTGACACCTTTTTAAATCCCAAAAGATCCCATTTTCATATCAACCTCCAATACTTATTTCCCCAGATTTCTAGTGAGTTATTGAAGGTTATACAATACACCAAAACCTTCCATACCATTAAGAGAGAAGATCAAACATCAAACATCAAAACCTCAAGAAAATCAATGGAAGATGAAGATTCTTGTTTCTCTCCAAAGTTGTGACGATCTTGGTCTTGGAAGGAGTTGAGTGAGGTGAAGTTATTCTACTATAAGGTATGTTATTCCTATTATTTATATGATTGAGTTGATGTAAAGGTTAGTTACTCTTGGAAAGGAAAAGAATTAAAGTGGAGAAGTCATAAAGTGTTGAAGTGAAGTTGATGACTATGAGATGAACTTGAAAGGGGATTTTTGATGAATTTGAGATTAAATTGACTATAACCTCTTGATTATGATATTGTGGATGTTATTATTGTTATTTGGGATTTTTTTGTAATATGGTGGAAGTCGATAAAATAGGAGAAATGCTGCCCAAATTTTGTTGGCTCATTAATTACACTAGTTTGAACTTAAGAGTGTTTCCAAGACTTAACCTTAGCATGAATCCTCTTGAATTTAGATTTTGGGGACTTTGGAGGAGAACATTAAGCATTTAAGAAGACGTAAAGGTATGTTAAGGCTAACCCTTCTTTCTAAAGGCATGATTTGCTCATTGTGAATCCATCTATGATATCCATAATGTTCTATTTCTATAAATGCTTGAAGCTCATGATTCTCAAAGTTCTCATGATTTTATTGATCTTGTTCATCATCGTTGATCTCGTCCTATGACAATTGACCCACTAAGCAAAGATGTTGTGATGATGATGATGATGATGTTGCTTTTACTTATGTATTCCTATATCTATATAGCGATGTTGTGACACCGAGCTTATATGGCCGGGTATGATATCTATTGCGCGCATACCACTGCAGTTAGGTATGGACAACACCGATCTTTATTATGGTCAGGTACGGACAATACCGAGCCTTGTTATGGCCGAGTATAGGTGACACCGAACCTACACGGTCGGGTATGGTATCATTATATGTATATGTATGAAATGTTTCCTTTAGAGAAAGGTTAAGTATGTATGACCGTCGTCTTAAGAGGAATTATGAGGTATAAATTGTTTCCTTTGTCTTATGTTATCTTTATGCTTTCATCATGTTACTATTCATGCCTTACATACTCAGTACATTATTCATACTGACGTCCTTTTGTTTGAGGACGCTGTGTTTATGCCCACAGGTAGACAGAGAGACAAACCAGACCCTTAGGCTGCTCATCAGTGATTGCATAGAGGCGCTCCATTTCATCCGGAGATCCAGTTTAGTTGGTACTAATCTTTTGTGTACATACTTGGGCATGGCGGGGTCTTGTCCGGTCTTTATAATATTACACACTCCATGTAGAGGCTCGTAGACAGATGTACATAGCTAGATGTCCATAGCCTCATCGGTTCACAATTTGTATATCATTTTTGGTAGCCTTGTCGGCTTGTATACATGGGCATAGTTAACGATGTTTATATAGATGTGCCTATGTTCGATGGAACTTGTGTCACTTCAGTTCGTGGTAAATATGAGTTAGCCATGTGACTCACCTAGATATGATCATGAGAAGTATGTTAAGAGGTACTTGGTAGGTTAGCTCCGGGTGCCCGTCATGGCCCTCCGGTTGGGTCGTGACAAAAGTGGTATCAAAGCAGTTCGTCCTAGGGTGTGTCTATGAGCCATGTCCAGTAGAGTCTTGTTTAAGGATGTGAAGCACGCCACACTTACAAACAGGAGGCTGCAGGCATTTTGGAATGATTGACCTTCTTCTTTATCATAGATCGTGCGATAGAGCCATGATATAAGAATTTCCCTTTTCTTAACCGTGTGTTATGTTTTCAACGATGCCTATAAAGAGAAAAGCTACTGCAGCCCAGAAGGATAAGATGGTGGCAGGCAGGAAGACTGAACGGGTAATGCCGATAGATATAGAGGAGGGCGAGTCCCAGAATGAGGTTCCATCTTGGTCCTCTCACACACCGCCAACTTCAGGAGAGCATGAAGGAGCCTCAGCTCTAGCTCCAGTACCCCGCTTCCTCCACCGGATGCCTCAGGTCAGGAGATGAGAGAGGCCATCCATTTGCTTACCCAGTTAGTTGCCGCTCAGGCCCAACAGCAAGGTACGGGTCATGGTGATAGAGCTGTCAGTGCCAGAGCCATTAGTTTGAACCCTCCAGAATTCTTTGGGTCAAAACCAGATGAGGACCCACAGAGCTTCATAGATGGAATGTTGAGAACATTGTGGGTAATATATGCTTCGGATGTTGAGTCGGTAGAGTTGGCCTCCTATAGATTACGGGATGTTGCAGTTCATTGGTATGTTGTTTGGATGTCTTCTAGAGGAGTTAACGCACCTCTACCGATATGGCAAGAATTTGTAGATGCTTTTCTCCGACACTATTTGCCGCCAGAAATTCGACGGGCCAAAGCCGATAGGTTCTTGAATCTTAGACAAGGGAGTATGAGTGCCTTAGAATATACCCTTTGTTTTAATTCTTTGGCTAGGTATGCTCCAGACATGATAGTTGATATGGGGGATCGCGTGTACCAGTTTGTGAATGTTTTGGGGCCACATTTGATGGATGACTGTTTGACTGCCTCACTTCAGGTCGGTATGGATATTTCTCGCTTTCAGGCCCATGCCCAGAATTTGGAAGAGCGGCAGCAACAGCGGGGGAGTGAGCGTGAGCATGATAGGGGTTATAGTAAGAGGGCTAGATCTTCAGGTCCTGTTAGTGAGTTTAGAGGAGGTCGGAGGCAGTAGTATTCTAGGCACTCAGGCCACTCAGCGACTAGTGCACCTCTACGATTAGTGGGCCAGAGATTTGATCGATCTATTTACTCCAGACCGGGCCAGAGTTTCAGAGTTCCTAGTTCTCAGTATAGGGGTGATTCAGGCCAGATGGGACCACACTTACCACGATGTTCTCGGTGTGGTAAGCTACATTGGGGACAATGCTGATTAGGTTTGGATTTTTGTTATGCTTGCGGTCAGTCAGGCCATATTATGCGTGAGTGTCCATTTCGAGGTGGTTGATACGCTCAAATTTACACTTTTAATAGCGTAAAGCGGACGATGTCAAATATAGTAACCCAACGAGGTTGGGGTCGAATCCCACAGAGAATATGGTGTGAAAAGTTTACTAAATAAATATTATACTAATCTTGCGGTCCTGGTGTATTCCAGAAAAAGGGTTTTATAGTTGATTTGGTTTGTGGACTAATTTAAAGTGACTAGAAATTTAAAGTTTTAAATATATGGGTAAAAAGAACCAAGGTTGTATTCTCGTCAGATAAAGTGTATGATCATGGGTATCGATCTTGATATACTTCTAATGGATCATTTGTATGGATGCACTTAACCTCTATGTGAATCTAAACTATTTCCCAATAAGAAAAGATTATTTCTTTCTATGGTTTTTCCAAAGATAAGAAAGTATGCAAAAAGAACGGTTAATTATGCCAAGTAAATTCCTCTTATTCCGAAGTGAATTTATTAGGCAAGGTTTAAAGCCTTGAATTCTTGTTATTTGTTCTTACCTAACCCTAACTATTTTTCCAAATAAACTAAAGTTTATGGCATTAGCTAATGTTTGCAACCACTAACTATATGATGAAAACGAAGAACAAATAAACCATAACAATTCATTATGCGTATATCAATCACAAAACACCCATCAATTGGGTTCACAGCCCTAGTAAGGGAATTTAGCTACTCATAGAAGAAGAAGAAGAACAATAAGAAATAATTGAAATCATAATGCTCACAAATGATTGCTTGGAATTGAAGAGAAATTAATTGCAATTGTTTGTAATCCCAAAAGACTTCCAAAACTATGAGTATTTAGTGCTAAGGAAAATAAAAACTGAAATTTGGTAAATTGTATCTTACAAGAACCCTATATCTGGTATTTATAGGAGCCTAAGTCGTGAGAAGTAAAAAGACAAAACTGCCCGTCGGGTTCATTCTACGGACCGTAACACCATTCTGCGGACCGTCAAATTGCTGCCCTTCAACCGTCAAACAGTCTCCTGCACTTTTTTACGCTACTCTTTAACGGACCGCCAAATGTTCTACGGTTCGTATAATTGTTCTGCAGGATTGATCTTCCGTGAACTGCTTATTGTGACCGTTATACGGTACTTTTGACATTTCGCAAAAAGTTCTGTGGGCCGTGTAATTGCTCCGTGAAGTAGCCTTTTTCAAAGGACTTGTTATTTTCTCCACTTCTTCTCGCATTTTCACAAACTTCTCCAACTTTTTCCATCAAACCACTTAATACCTGAAATACAATAAAACCCACATAAAACGACACGAACTTGCTTGAAAACAAGTGAAACTCTTCACCAAAAGCGTCACATGTGCCGAAATTACGTGGCACATCAGTGGTAGAGGTACGGTTTAGCCTACAGGATCAACAGCTGGTTCTTCGTCATATGTACGTCCTCCGAGGCAAAGCGCACAGACACCAGCTGGTCATGGTAGAGGTAGAGGAGGAGCGCCCAGTTCGTGTGGTCCTCAGCACCGTATTTATGCATTGGCTGGGCGACGTGATCTCAAGTCCTCCCCCGATGTTGTAACAGGTATATTATCGGTATCTTTTTATGACGTATATGCATTGATTGATCTAGGATCTACATTATCATATGTTACTCCTTATGTTGCTGGTCGATTTGGGGTAACACCTGAGTCAATTAAACCTTTTGAAGTGTCTACACTCGTTGGTAATCCAAAGAATAGCTAGTTGGGTATATAGAAATTGTATGGCTATAGTCTGTGACCGTCGCACCATGGCAGATTTGATTGAGTTGAATGTGGTAGATTTTGATGTTATTTTAAGTATGGATTGGTTGGCTTCTTCCTATGCCAATGTAGATTGTAGAACAAAAATGGTTTGTTTCTAGTTTTCGAGAGAACTAGTTTTAGAGTGGAAGGGTAATACAGCGTCTCCGAGAGGTAGGTTTATTTCCTATCTCAAGGCAAGGAAGATGATTGCAAAGGGGTATATTTATCATCTAGTTCGGGTTCAGGATGCCGAAGCAAAGCCACCCACTCTTCAATCTGTCTCTATAGTGAATGAGTTTCCAGATGTGTTTCCGGACGAGTTTCCAGGCCTTTCACAAGAGCGAGAGATTGATTTTGCCATTGATGTGCTCCGGATACTAAGCCAATATTTATAGAATGACTCCTGCAGAATTGAGGGAGTTGAAGGAGCAATTAAAAGATTTGCTTGAAAAAGGCTTTATCAGGCCTAGTTCGTCAGCGTGGGGAGTACCTGTGCTATTTGTAAGAAAGAAAGATGGCTCCTTGTTAATATGTATTGATTACAGACAGCTGAACAAGGTGACAATCAAGAATAAATATCCGTTCCCAAGAATTGATGATTTATTTGATCAACTACAGGGTGCCAAATGGTTCTCAAAAATAGATTTAAGATCCGGGTATCATTAGGTGAGAGTTAGGGAGAAGGACAGTCCAAAGACGGCCTTTAGGACTAGATATGGTCATTTCGAGTTTCAGGTAATGTCATTCGAATTGACTAATGCACCGGCGGTGTTCATCTATTTGATGAATAATGAGTTCAGGCCTTCCTTGATTTTTTTGCGATTGTGTTTATCGATGATATCCTGGTATATTCTCGATCTGAGGCAAAACATGCAAATCACTTAAGTGCTGTCCTTAGAGTTCTTTAGGCTCGAGAGCTATATGCAAAGTTCTCAAAATGTGAGTTTTGGTTGAATTCTTAACTTTTCCGGGGGCATATTATTTCAAATTTAATGGTATTCGGTGGATACCCAAAGACAAGTCGCGAAGACTTGGCCGAGACCTACAACACCTACGGAGGTTCGTAGTTTTCTGGGCTTGGCAAGTTATTACAGAAGATTTGTAGAAGGTTTTTCTTCCATTTCTGCACCATTGGCGAAGCTGACTCGTAAAATTAGCTAAATTTCAATGGACGATGCGTGAGCGCGCTTTTCGTGAGTTGAAGGATAGATTGACTTCGGCCCCGATTCCGACGCTTCCGTATGATCGGAGGGCTATGTTTTTATCAGTGATGCCTCGTGCGTTGAATTAGGTTGTATGTTGATGCAAAGATGGTAAAGTTATTGCTTATGCTTTCAAGGCAATTGCGGAAACACGAGAAAAACTACCCGACCCATGATCTAGAGTTAGTCGTGATTCATGCATCAAGATATGGAGGCATTATTTGTATAATGTTCACGTTGATATTTATACGCATCATAAGAGCCTTTCGCATATTTTCGCGTAAAGAGTTGAATTTACGGTAGAGGCGATGGTTGGAGCTGTTGAAAGATTATGATGTTAGCATTCTATACCATCCAGGGAAAGCGAACATCGTAGCCGATGCTCTTAGCCGTAGATTTATGGGTAGCTTATGTGATGTTCAGTCAGAGAAGAGAGAGTTAGCTCGTGAGCTTCAGCGCTTAGCTAGCCTAGGAGTTCGGTTAATGGACTCGGGCAATATGGGAGTTACCATTCAGAATTCAGCTATTTCATCACTAGTAGTTGAGGTGAAATAACGCCAATATGAGGATCCCATATTAGTTATTACAGAGATATACTTCCTCTGAAGAAAAAGTCATCTTTTGAGATCTCTGCAGATGTCGAGGCAGATTGTGTGTTCCTAATGTTGCAGGATTACGTCACTAGATTTTGGAAGAAGCCCATTGTTCCCGTTATTCTTTTCATCCGGGAGCGACGAAAATGTATCACAATCTTAAATCCATTTATTGGTGGGATGGAATAAAGAAATACATAGCAGAGTTCGTAGCTCAATGTCCTAACTGTCATCAAGTGAAGATTAAGCATCAGAAGCCTGGGGGATTATTGCAAGCTATCGAAATTTCGACTTGGAAATGGGAAGTGATTAATATGGATTTCATTACAGGATTACCTCGTTCTCAGCGTAAGTATGATTCTATATGGGTAATAGTGGATAAACTCACAAAGTCAGCTCATTTCCTGTCTGTCAGAACTACATACTCAGCTGAAGATTATGCAAAGCTTTATATCAAAGAGATAGTACGACTCCATGGTGTTCTAGTATCCATTATCTCTATCTCTGATAGAGGCGCACGCTTCTGCCTAATTGTCGGAAGTCTTTCCAAGAAGGTTTGGGGACTCAGGTGAGTCTTAGCAAAAAGTTTCACCCGCAGACTGATGGACAAGCTGAATGTACCATTCAGACTCTTGAGGATATGCTGCGGGCATGTGTGTTAGATTTTGGAGGTAGTCGAGATGATCACTTAGCTCTTATTGAGTTCACTTATAGTAATAGTTATCATTCCAAAGATCCAAATGGCCCCGTATGAGGCTTTACATGGGCGCAAGTGTAGATCACCAGTTGGGTGGTTCGAAGTGGGAGAAACTAAGTCAATAGGGCTAGACTTGATCAGCAAGCCATCGAAAAGGTCAAGCTTATTCAGGATCGATTATTGGCAGCTCAGAGTAGTCAGAAATCTTATGCAGATAATCACCGACGAGATTTAAAGTTCCAAGTTAATGATTGGATATTCTTGAAGGTGTCACCTATGAAAGGGATAATGAGATTTGGTAGGAAGGGCAAGCTTAGTCCTCGCTATATTGGGCCTTACAAGATTATAGGCAAGGTAGGCCAGGTAGCTTATGAGTTAGATCTATCTTCGGACTTGAGTCACCCACCCGCCATGTATCAATGCTTCGCAAGTGTATTGGAGACCCTTCCACGATAGTACCTATGGACAATGTCCAGGTCACCGAGCAATTGTCCTACGAAGAAGTCCCCATTGCTATTCTAGATAGGCAAGTTCCGAGATTAAGAACCAAAGATGTAGCTTCAGTTAAAGTTCTATAGAGAAACAATAATAGGGAAGAAATGACTTGGGAAGCTGAGGAAGATATGAAGTCCAGGTATCCACATTTGTTTCCATTCCCAGAGAAGGTTCAAACAGAGAGACTATTGTTTTCAGGTACGTAATGCTTTCTTCTTATGATTTCTTGGTCGTGTGTGGCCATTATTATTGTTGTTATTGTAGCCCTGTGAGGCGTTATATATTTTGTATTGTTGTGACAGGATGGTAGTGGTATATTTATAAGGGAATCTCTGGAAATTTTTTATAGAATCCCTAAGAATTTAACATTAGCAGACGAATGTTCCTAAGGGGGGAAGAATGGTACACTTTGGAAATTTTATGTTGTTTGCATTATGAGTAAACTAACGTAAGCTCAAAGTGGACATGAAACCCTTATAAGATTAAGGAGGGTATCTAACAATTCCAAGTATGTACCTTAAGGTTTCAAAGTCATATGAAGCGGCGGAAGTAAGTTTGTTGAAGAAATTGGAATTTGAGTTATGTTTTGGGAAAATGTCGTATCATTTGAGTTATACATTGCTTAGCATTACCTTGAGGGGGAACTATAGGGCCCCTTAGATGGTTAATAAAGTTTTATACAAGTGCCAAGAAGGTTTCATAAGGATCGGAGGTCAAACAAATCGAAAAGAACACATTTTCACGAAACCGGGGAAAAATAAGCACCCCATGGAGAGGATAGGGGCAGCAAACTCACCATTTTGGCTGAGATTTCTGCCCAAAATCCACCCCATGGAGAGCCGCATCTCTACCTCAAATTGATGTGTGTGGGGGGGGGGGCACTTTGACACCTTTTTAAATCCCAAAAGATCCCATTTTTATATCAGCCTCCCACACTTATTTCCCCACCTCTCTTGAAAGTTCTTGAGATTTCTCCATTATTCCAAAACCTTCCACACCATTAAAAGAGAAGATCAAACATCAAAACCTCAAGAAAATCCATGGAAGATGAAGATCCTTCTTTCTCTCCAAAGTTGTGATGAACTTGGTCTTGGAAGGAGTTGAGTGAGGAGAAGTTCTTCTACTATAAGGTACGATCTTCCTATTATTTGTATGATTGAGTTCATGTAAAGGTTAGTTACTCTTGGAAAGGAAAAGAATTAAAGTGGAGAAGTCATAAAGTGTTGAAGTGAAGTTGATAACTATGAGATGAACTTGAAAGGGGATTTTTGATGAATGTGAGATTAAATTGAATATAACTTCTTGACTATGATATTGTGGATGTTATTATTATTTTTTGGGAGTTGTTTTGTAATACGGTGGAAGTCGATAAAATAGGGGAAGTGCTGCCTAAATTTCGTTGGCTCGTTAATTACTCTAGTTTGAATTTAAGAGTGTTTTCAAGACTTAACCTTAGTATGAATCCTCTTGAATGTAGATTTTTTGGACTTTGGAGGAGAATGTTAAGTATTTAAGGAGACGTAAAGGCATGTTAAAGTTAACCCTTCTTTCTAAAGGCATGATTTCCTGATCGTGAATCCATCTATGATATCCATAACATTCTATTTCCTATAAACGCTAGAGGATCATGATTCTCAAAGTTCTCATGATTTTATAAGAGTTCTTTATGATGATGATGATAATGATGATGATGATGATTGATGGTGATTCCATAATGGATAGTTTAACCACTAATGTCACCCCGATAGATCTAATGCTTCTTTTTGATACTCATTTGTGTCATAGATATGATATAGCCATTATGTTAAGAGCTTACTGGTAGGTATGATATCTATTGCGCGCACACCACTACAACTGGGTATGGACGACACCGATCCTTATTATGGTCAGGTACGGATAATACCGAGCCTTGTTATGGCCGGGTATGAATGACACCGAGCCTATATGGTTGGGTATGGTATCATTATATGAATGTGTATGAAATGTTTCCTTTAGAGGATGGTTAAGAATGCTTGACAGTCGTCTTAAGAGGTGTTATGAGATATAAATTGTTCTATTTATCTTATGTGATCTTCATACTTTCATCATGTTGCTACTCATGCCTTACCGATACTTGGACATTGTTCGATCCGACGCCACGACGCTCACGTTCATGACATGTCGGATACTAATGCTCTCCCGCTTCCTTGTCTTTATCGTGATTATATATATATATATATATATATATATATATATATATGGTACTATTCTTTTGTGTACACACTTGGGCATGGCAGGGTTCTGTCCCATCTTTATGATATTACTTACTCCATGTAGTGGCTCGTAGACAGGTGTACATAGCTAGATACTCTATAACCGTATCGGTTTATGTTTTATATATCATTTTGGTAGCCTTGTCGGCTTGTACACATGAGCATAGTTGTTGATGTTGATATAGATGTCCACATGCCCGATGAAATTTGTGTCTCTTCATTTTGTGGTAAATATGAGTTAGCCATGTTGTTCACCTAGATATGATCATGAGAAGTATGTTAAGAGGTACTCGGTAGGTTAGCTCCGGGTGCCACACATGGCCCTCCGGTTGGGTCGTGACAATTTTGGAACTTGGGTTAGAAACTTAGCCTTAGGCCAATGGGGGTTGACTTGGTGAAATAGACCTCCATTGGAAAATTCGAGGCCACGGGTGAGTTCGTAGCATATTTTTATGTATGTTTACATATTTGTTTTGTATTCATGATATGATAGTTAAATTTTGGCCTTGAGATTATTCAACTCCATGTTTTTGATATCTAGTGTATTAACTTATATTCCCGTAAACCGCCGAGGCGATCCCATGTTGACTCGGGCCGACAGCCATATGTCACGACCCAACCGGAGAGCGACGGCAAGGCAACCCGCCTGTGCACCTCATATTACATACTTTCACATTACATCTTGGGAGCCACATGATAAGATCATGCTTTCCATCCATTATTCATACTAATTCCCTTAGGGACAATATATCATCATCAATAACAATGCCCATATAGGTGTACATAAGCCGACGAGGCTAACAAAATGATATCCCAAATATAGGCTGACAAGGGCAAATACCTCTAACCATATACACATGTCTACAAGCCTCTAAGGAGAGTATGTCACATCATATAGGCGGGACAAGACCCCGCCATTCCCATAAATATGTACACAAAAGAATAAGTACCAAAAGCCGTAGCTCCGAATGAAATGGAGCTGAGACTTTTTTTCCCGAAAAGTAATAAAGCTGATTTTTTGGTTGTGTTGAAACATGAGAGTCCACAAACAAAAGGACGAAAAAAATGATACCTCTTAATATGGCTAGAGATCAACATCATTGTTGCAAAGCCTAATAGACAACATAAGAAATAGCAGAGGATGGGAGATAATAGTATCATCGTCATAAACACTTACTTGCTTTTCATAGGGACTTCCCATTTCTAATGCGTGGTTGTGTACATATATCCGTATTCGTATCCGTACTCGTTACATTCCATATCCATATTCATATTTGTAGTCATATTTCCATTCATACTCGTATTCATTTACATATTCATATTCATATTCATATCATATACATAGCCTCGGGAACCAAATTCAAATAGCATACCCGACCATGAAGGTTCGGTGTTTCACATATGTCATACATACCGATAGAATTATCAAGGCCGGGGTTATCTCAAGATGAAACCGTGGTGCACGTGCAATATATATATATATATATATATATATATATATATATATATATATATATATATATATATATTTTTCTTCACATATAAGTGTGGTTTCATAATAAGCTAGCCATACATAGGCACATATACATAAAATAAGCATCTTTTGGCATCATTACTATCGTCGTTCATTACATCTATCCCTAGAGGATTACTCATCATATAAGGAATTTAGTACAATCGTAACATATCGAGAATCATGAGCTTAGTAGCTTTTAAAGATAGAATCATTTGGAGGACATCATAGGCTCATAGAATAATAGATATTTTGCCAAGGAACCATGCCTTATGAAAGACGGGTTAGCCTTACATACCTTTTCGTTCAACTATTCTATCACTTGCACGTTCTCCTTCAATGCTCACGTTTCTACCTTTATTAGAGTTATACTATTATTAGAAAATCGATAGCTTAGCAGACATGACCAAAGCTAGAGAAAATTGGATAGCATCTCCTTTATTTATACGACTTCCTCCATATCATATATCAACTCCCAAACATTAATAATAACATTCACAACATCATAATCAATAGTCATTATTCACCTACATTATCCTTACTTCTCAATTCACTTCCAATCACCCATATCCATGGTCATAGCACACGATTACATTCATTCATATACAATGTCTATCCCATGTTCTTAACATCATTTATAACATAACCATAATCGCAACATATCAAGAATCATGACTTAATCCAAGCTATTACTCAAAAATGACACTATTCCCATATTCATGACCCATTTTCTATATTCTTCTACAATCCAAGTGTTTCAACTTCTCAATACCTTAAACAATATGGAAATACCATAAAACTTACCTTAGATGGTGTAGGAATGAACCTTGGGTGGAAATACTTAACTTGAACCAAAAACCCTAGTTCACCTTCAATTGGAACCTTTTGTCTTGGATGAACTTAACCCTTGGAAGGGTTTCTTACACATAAACATTTGGTTCTGATGAAGTTGATCTCTAATATCTCTTGAGTTCTTGTGGGAGAAGTGTGTAGAAATGTTCTAGAGAGTCTCTAGAGAGAAAAGATGAAAAATGAAGTAAATAAACTTGGACCCCTTTATTAAAATACAAAATATGTCCGCTTGATTTCCGGACCAACATACGGTCCGTATAAATTATACACCGTATGTTTGGTCGTACTTTGGTCACCATCCGTAAAATCATCTAACCTGGGCTGAATATACGGACCCCTTATACGGACCGTATGTTGGGACCGTATAATGGTCGTATAACTCATTTCTCTTAAATGGATTCCGTTGTTTGATCTCCAATCCTTATGGAACCTTCTTAACACTTGTTTATCATCTCATTAACAATCTAAGGGATGTTATAAATCTTCTCCAAAACATCATTAAGTCATCATTAACTTGTTACTCATAAATCTTTCCGATACATTAACGTATACCTTGCCTTTTTCTTGGCAACTTTATTCTCTTTACCTCGAATGTCTTTGAAATCTCAATTAGGATCATCAAATGCTATTTCTTACTTATTGAAATATCGTATACTTTGTGCTCTTCGTTAGTCTATTCACTGTGCATCAACGGAAAATTTTTTGAGGTGTAACATTCTCCCTCCCTTAAGAACATTCGTCCTCGAATGTTAAGTTCTCGGGGATTCTATAAAAATTTCACCAGAGTTTCCCCTGTAATATGACACTACCATCCTGTCACAACAACCCATAATAACAATGCCTCACAGGGCCACAACATCATAGCAATAAATTTTTGCCACACACGACCCAAATGCATAAAAAGAAAAAACATACATACCTCATGATCTTGATGTCTCATCTTGATCTCTTCCGGATTGAAATAAGTGCGGGTACTTGGATTGCATAATTTCTTCCGCTTCCCATGTCATCTCTTCTCGTTGTTTCTCCACAAAACCTTAACTGAGGCCACTTCTTTGTTTCTAAGCCTCCGTACTTGCCTATCTAATATGGCAATGGGTACCTCTTCATAAGTCAACTTTTCTGTCACTTGAACATCATTTATTGGCACGATCCTAGTAGGATCTCCAACACATTTACGAAGCATCGAAACATGAAAACTCGGGTGAATCGACTCCGCATCGGAGGTAGATCTAATTCGTAAGCCACTTTGCCTACTTTGCGCACAATCTCATAAGGCCCAATGTACCGGGGACTAAGCTTCCCCTTTTTGCCAAATCTCATAACGCCTTTCATTGGCGACACTTTTAAGAATACCCAATCTTTAACTTGGAACTCTAAGTCCCTTCGACGATTATCCGCATAGGACTTTTGATGACTTTGGGCTGCTAATAACCGATCTTGTATGAGCTTAACTTTCTCTATGGATTGCTGGACCAAGTCTGGCCCTATCAATTTAGTCTCTCCTACTTCGAACCACCCAATTGGGGATCTACACTTTCGCCCATATAAAGCCTCATACGGTGCCATTTGGATGTTAGAATGATAACTATTGTTATAAGCAAATTCAATAAGTGGTAAGTGATCATCCCAATTACCTCCAAAATCCATCATACATGCCCGTAATATATCCTCAAGGGTCTGAATGGTACGTTCGGCTTGTCCATCGCCTCGGATGAAATGCCGTGCTAAGGCTCACATGAGTCCCCAAAACCTCTTAGAAGGACTTCCAAAAAATTAGTTATAACCGAGTTCCTCTATCGAGATAATAGATACTGGAACACCGTGAAGTCGCACTATCTCTCTAACATAAAGCTTTGCATAATCTTCTGCCACATATGTAGTTCTGACTAGTAAGAAATGAGCTGACTTCGTGAGCCTATCCACAATCACCCATATAGAGTCATACTTACGTCGAGAACAGGGTAAGCCTGTAATGAAGTCCATGTTAATTACTTCCTACTTCCAAGTTGGAATTTCTATAGCTTGCAACAATCCTCCAGGCTTTTGGTGCTCGATTTTCACTTGTTGACAATTGGGACATTGAACTACAAATTCTGCTATATCCTTCTTCATCCCATTCCACCAATATATAGATTTAAGATCATGATACATTTTCGTTGCTCCGGGTGGACGAATAACGGGAGAAATGAGGGCTTCTCTCAATATTTGGTGGCGTAATCCTTCCACATCGGGAACACATAATCTACCTCAAGCATCGGAGAACTCAATCTCCCGAGATCTCAAATGATGACTTCTCCTTCTGAGAGAGTGTATCTCTGTAATGAACTAGCATGGGATCTTCGTATTGTCGCTCTTTCACTTCCACTACTAGTGACGAGACTGCTGAATTCTGAATGGTAGCTCCCATGCTACCTGAGTCCACTACTCGAACTCTTAGGCTAGCTAACTGCTGGAGCTCACGAGCCATTTCTCTCTTTCTAGTTGTACATCACACAAACTTCCTATAGATCTACGGCTAAGAGCATCGGCCACAACATTTGCCTTTCGGGGTGATATAGGATATCAACATCATAATCTTTTAGCAATTCCAACCATCGTCGTTGCCGCAAATTCAACTCTTTCGCTTGAAGATATATTGAAGGCTTTTATGATCTCGTAAAATATCCACATGGACACTATACAAATAATGTCTCCACATCTTTAATGCATGAATCACTCATGACCAATTCAAGGTCATGGGTTGAATAATTTTTCTCATGTTTTCGTAATTGCCTTGAAGATACGCAATCACCTTACCATGTTGCATCAATACACAACCTAGCCCAATGCCGAAGCATCACAATAAACAACATAACCTTCCAATCCCTCCGGAAGTGTCGGGATCGGGGTGAGGCAGAAGTTAATCTATCCTTTAGCTCTTGGAAACTACGTTCATAAGCATCCATCTATTGAAACTTTGCTGATTTCTGGGTCAGCTTTGCGAGTCGCACAAAAATATAAGAAAAACCTTCTACAAATCTTCTGTAATAACTTGCTAAGCCCAGAAAGCTACGAACCTCCGTAGGAGTCGTGGGCCTTGGCCAAGTCTTCACGGCCTCAATCTTTTGGCTATCTACCCGAATACCATCGGCTGAAACAATGTGCCCCAAAAATGTCACTGAGTTCAACCAAAACTCACACTTAGAAAATTTTGTAAACAACTCTCGGGTTTGACGAACTCTAAGGACAGTACGCAAATGATCCACATGCTCTGCCTCGGATCTAGAATACACCAAGATATCGTCGATGAATACAATCACAAATAAATCTAGGAAGGGCACTCGAACACATCGTTCATCAAATCCATAAATACCGCCGGTGCATTAGTTAGTCCAAATGACATTACCGAAACTCAAAATGGACATATCTTGTTCTCAAGGCCGTCTTAGGGATATCTTTCTCCCTAACTCTCACTTGATGATACCCGGATCTCAAATCTATCTTAGAAAACCATTTGGCGCCTTGTAATTGGTCAAATAAGTCATCAATCCTCGGAAGAGGATATTTATTCTTAATCGTCACCTTATTCAGTTGTCGATAGTCGATGCACATTCGCAAGGAGCCATCTTTATTTCGGACAAACAACATGGGTGCTCCCCACGGGGAAGAACTAGGCCTAATAAAGCCTTTCTTAAGCAAGTCCTTCAATTGCTCCTTCAACTCTTTCAACTCTGCGGGAGCCATTCTATAAGGTGGAATAGACATAGGCTCGGTGTCCGGCAACACATCAATGGAAAAATCAATCTCTCTTTCCGGAGGAAGGCCTGGAAGCTCTTTCGGAACACATCCGAAATTCATTCACTACGGAATCGATCGAAGAGTTACGGTTCAACTTCTACATCTTGAACCCGAACTAGATGATAAATGCAACCTTTTGTGATCATTTTCCTTGCCTTTATATAGGAAATAAACCTACCTTTTGGTGACACAAAGATTCCTTTCCATTCTAAAATTGGTTCTCCCGGAAATTGAAAACGAACCATTTTCATTCTACAATCAACATTGGCATAGCAAGAAGCCAACCAATCCATACCCATGATAACATCAAAATCTACCATTTTTAACTCATGCAAGTCAACCATAGTACGATGGTCACAAATCACAACTATACAATTTCTATATACTCGGCTAGCTATTACCGATTCACCAACGGGTGTAGACACCTCAAAAGGTTTGATCGACTCCGGTTCGACTCTAAACCGACCCGTAATATATGGAGTAACATATGACAATGTGGAGCCCAGATCTATCAAAGCATATACATCATGAGAAAATACCTGTCACGACCCAACCCCGTAGGCCGTGACTAGTGCCCGAATTGGGCACCCAAACACAATCACAAATCCGAGTCGCAAACAGATGGCTTATACAGACATAAATATCAAACGCTATCTCAGATTATATCAAACTATCGCAAACACATCACAAACACAACCGTATATATATCAAAGCCGGCAAGGCTATCAAATGGCGCAACGGCCCAAAACATATACAAATGCAAGCCGACGAGGCTGCCACGGCGAATGGGGTCGCCCAGAACATATATCATACAAACACAACTGTACAGAGTGGGCATAACCCACATACATGTCCACAGACCTCTAAACAGACAAACAGAATCATATGACGGGACAGGGCCCCGCCGTACCCCTGAACAAATATATACAAATGCAACGAACGAATATATACCAAAATGCAGGCTCCGAAATAAGAGGAGCACTCCAACAGCAGAAGAGGGTGTCCTAAACAGGTGGATCACCAAATCGTAACGTCTGTACTGCGGGCATGAAACGCGACCCCGAAGAAAGGGGTCGGTACGAAATATGTGCGAGTATGCAAAGCGAGAAAATATAGTATACAAATCGGAATCATACTCGAACGTGTACGAGAAAGTAAAATGCGTTTCCAAAGTATCAAAATGTTTACTTTCAGAAATACAAGTCATGCATAAGGCTCAGAAAAATATGGTCGCCCGCCCGTCGATGGCGCCATAACACAGCATAACACCAGAAGGTTTCAAATCTCCGTATCCCCGTCAAACATCATACACAGCATAACACCAAATATAAGTGGAACCCGGCCCTCTAGCGAGGAGCTCGGCGAACCATAAACACAGCATAACACTAGAGTATATCATAGTGCGCACGACAACAGAACCGGCCCGGGACTCGGCGAAAGATACAACAGAATGCACGAGCAGAGTCGTGAGTAACCATATGCATGAAATCATAATGACAGACTCAAAAGATAAGTAAAATTACCATACTTAAAATCGGGATATTAATCGTATCATGTTTTGCCAAAAGTTATCCGAAGTACATAAAGGGAAGCTGCGGGGCCCACGGATGGGTATCGACCCGAGTCGGGCCCGCCTATGAAAAACAAACTCATCTTATGTCATAAAAACTCCTACGAGCATATCGAGGCAATCCGAGCCTTTCTGTGAAAGATACGGGCGTTCGTAGTTACGGAACTTTTTAAAGGCCAAACTTTTTATGCAAAAGTTGAAAATCAAATATTTCAAAGACATAAAAGCCAATATTTCATCATACCAACATACGAATTCCAAAAAACGAATAAGAGTCATAAACATGCTCGGATTGCGAGAATCGAATTTCCTCGAAGCTCGTGTCATAGCCTATTTGAAACTAAGGCATGCCAAAAGAAGAAAGGATTGGGCTTTACATACCTCGTACGCACTCAACGCTAGCTCAAACTCAAGATAAATACCACCTACGTCTCGGGCTGCCCAAGGTCTACAAACAAGTCATAATATGCCAAACATTAGCTAGAGACATTTGGGCACTTAATTCCAATTTAGCCCTTAATTCTACAGAAATTTGGGCAGCATTTCCCCTGTAAATAGGCCACCCCGAGAATTTAACTCGGCCAAAATCAACAACAACAACAACAACAACCAACCTAGCAACAACAATAAGCAATCCGAAAGGCAATACCACATTAATAGCTCTCTTTTTCATCATCTAACAACATTCATAAATTCAATTCAACGGCTTACCTTCAAGCCAACATCGACGCTTATACATTCAAATACTAACCCGAACCCATACCAACAATATTTAAAGACATTCTAAGCAATTCATACAATATTTCCAACAATCCAACAATGGCTCCAATTCACCCGAAATCAGTCCCCAAACCCGAGAACCTCACTTTAACACATTCCTCATTTTCAAATCATGATTTGTATCCACAATTCACATTCTAACAATGCTATTCTCATCAATATACAAATTACATTAAATGCACAATAACCTCCAAATCAGTCCGCAACAATTACAACATCAATTTGAGTCATTAAACATTCATTTCCAACATAGAATTCATAACGACGACGACTAAAACATTAAGCGATATTAATTCATTTCTTGTTACATGAATGGCCTACATTCGGCCAACACCTCCCACCAACATATAAAGATGATTCTCATTCCTTGCTCCACTCTACAACAATCACAACATACTAGCTAGACTTTAATTCATTGCTTCAATACCACACAACACACACACACCTCACACGGCTAACACACCATACACACAACTCACTTCCAACATGCCATATTTCATGATTTTCATCCATTTTAACATACTACAACATGCATACAACCTTTATAACACATAAAACATAATCAATTCTTACCTTTCTTCTTCAACTCCACAATAGGATAGGGTTTGCAATAATAAAAACTAGCGGGTTGATCGCTCCAACAACACTTCCACGCTACTTAGGGACCTCCAATTAGTGGGTTTACATCAACAAAATATTTTTGGAGTGGCTAGAATTGATCTTGGTTTTCCTTGCTTCTTGGCCGAGAGCCTCTATTTTGTGCTCTTCAACTTCTTATTTTTTCTAAGTGTTGGAAATGAATAATGAAGACTAGTTGATCATCTTTTGTGCTTATATGAATATAGTATAAGTGTCCTTGGCCCACACCATGTGTTGGAGCAATAAAAATTGAACACAATTTGTGTGGGCCATTCATTCCTCCACACCACACGGCCAACCATAGAAAAATGCATGATTTTCAAGTTCCATAATTTCCAATTTTGGTCCCAAATTTTCCTAATTGTTCCATACCAACAAATTCATGCACAACTTATGACTCAAAATAAAATCGAAGGTCAAAAGTCTCAACTTGTATCCCGGAATGGTTTTGTCCCTAACTTATCATAGTTAATCCGGATTATTCCAATGTACAAAAATGCGGGATATAACAATACCGATAATATCCCTGTAACAATATCAGGAGAAGACTCAAGATCTTGGCGTCCAGCCAAAGCATAAATACGGTGCTGAGGGCCGCTAGAACTGGGGACTCTCCCTCTGCCTCTACCATGGCCAACTGGCGCATGTGAACCTGGCCCCATAGGGCGTATAGATGATGAAGATCCGGCTACCGACCCTGAAGGCTGGGTCCTACCTCTACCACCAACTGAGGGGAAATCACGTATAATATGGCCTGGCCGACCACATGAATAGCAAACCTCTGAACCTAATCGACACTGGCCTCAATGTAGCTTCCCACACTGGGAACATCGTGGCACGGGTGGCCTCGCCTGATCCGAATCACCTCTAAACTGAGATCCCGAAAAACTCTGACTCGGCCCGAAAGGAGTAGATCTATCAAATCTCTGGCCTGTAAACCGTGGAGGATCACTAGTCATAGAATGGCCTGAATACCCTCTATCATGCTCACGCTCACTTCTTTGTTGTTGTTGGCTTTCTTCTAAATTCTGGGCATGGGCTTGAATGCATGAAATATCCATATTGTCCTGAAGGGACGCTGTCAAGCACCTATCCATCAAATGTGGCCCTAGGCCTTTCACAAATCGGTGCACTCGTTCGCCCATATTCGCTAGCATGGCCGAAGCATACCTAGCCAAAGAATTGAAGTGGAGACTATACTCTAAAGCACTCATGCTTCCTTGCCTCAAATTTAAGAACTTATCGGCCCTAGCTCGCCGAACCTCTGGAGGCAGGTAATGTTGGAGGAAGGCATCCATAAATTCTTGCCATATCGGGGGAGGCGCATTGGCTCCCCGTGAAGCCATCCAAACCGTGTACCAATGGATCGCGACATCCCTCAATCTATAGGATGCTAACTCTACGGCCAAGGCCAGTATGTTGGGCCGTACAATGCCTAGTTTCTCCGAACTCGTTCTCGTCGACTCGTTTGATCTCCAATCCTTATGGAACCTTCTTAACACTTGTTTAGCACCTCATTAACAATATAAGGGACGCTATAAATCTTCTCCAAAACATCATTAACTTGTTACTCGTAAATCTCTTCCGATACTTAACGTATACCTTGCCTTCCTTGGCAGACTTTCTTCTCTTACCTCGAATGTCTTTGAAATCTCAATTAGGGTCATCAAATGCTATTTCTTACTTATTAAAATATCATATACTTCGTGTCCTCCGCTAGTCTATTCACTGTGCATCAACGGGAAATTTTTCGAGGTGTAACACCCACCCCCACCACATCCACAGCCGCCAGCCGTTGACAATTCAATACAATATGAGGGCATGGATGATCATTTAATGGATATAGATGATCCTGATAGTGATGACGAAGAGTGTGATAGAGGCGATGGGGGTGATGGGCAACCAAGTGGTTCACAAAGCAACCGCAACTTCGATGATGGAATTGATTTTTACTATGGGCAAACATTCGAGAACAAGGAGTATTTAAATGTTTTATTGAAAAAAGCTGTAATAAATACCCCGTTCTATTTTAAACTGAACAAGAGTAATAAAAAATATTACAAGGTGGAATGCACATATCCTAATTGTGGTTGGATGTTTCGGGCCAATAAGTACGAGAACTCGGATAGGTTTCACATTTGCAAGTACGTTAGTAATCACATTTACGGGGTTGAACATGTTACGAGCACTCATAAGCATGCCTCGTCAATTGTCATTGCATCAGTCTTGATGAATCACTATATTGACAATAAAGGGCCAACGACAAAGGAAATCCAGATGATGGTTTTCAGGAAATTTCATGTTAAACCAAGCTACTGGAAGTATTGGAAGGCAGGTGTACTGGCTAAGAACATAGTTAGGGGGACACTAGAGCACGGGTATAGCTGCTTATCGGCTTATTCTTATATGGTTGAAAATCTAAATTCGGGTTCCAGAATTTGCATAAGACTTGATGATGCGAACAAGTTTAAATATTACTTCTTAGCTTACGCAGCTTGCATTCGAGGATATACCCACATGCGAAAGGTTATTGCCATAACAACACACATTTATACGGCAAGTACGAGGCTGTGTTGTTGTCTGCCGTCACACATGATACTGAGAACCATATCTATCCAATTGCATTTTGTGTGGTAGACAAGGAGTGTGATGAATCTTGGAACTACAACTTCGGGCAGTTGAAAAATATAATCGCCGATGAACCATACTTGTGTATCATCTCTGATAGGCACAACAACATAGCCAACGTTGTCTCCAAAATTTTTGAGCATGCTCATCATTGACTTTGCATGAAGCATCTTGGTGATAACCTTCGTAAAAATTTCCAATGTGGAGAATATCTTCATGTACACTATGATACGGCAAAAGCATATGGTTACCAGGAGTTCAGTGACCATTTTCAGCAATTCAAGGATAAATGCCCCGAAGCAGCTAATTGGCTCGAGTTTGATATTGGATTTGACAAGTGAAGCAGGGCACATTTTCCAGCAAATAGGTACAATGTGCTGACCACAAATATTGCCGAGTCGCTAAACTCAATGTTGAGGGATGAGAGAGAGTATCCAGTGACTGCCTTATTCACTTCCATTTCTAGAAGGTTTGTTGAAATTTTCAAGCAGAGGCGTGCATAAATCAACGGTTCAATCAATTTATTTGTGCTGTCGGCTGAAAAGACTATAAGGGTAAAGATGAATGAGGGCGACTCTTTGTTTGTCAACAATATAAACGGGGATGCCAACGAGTTCACCATAGTTGGCAGTGGCCTAACTACCAAAGTCAATCTACTGAACGAAACATGTTCTTGTAGAGAATATGACCATGTGAAATTACCGTACACTCACGCAATGGTAGCATTGAGATTGAAGTACGGAGCTGATTATGGTTCAAGCATCTATGAATATTCTTCACCTATGTATAAAGTTCAATCTTACATTCTTTCATTTCCTGAAACTATTTATGTAGTCCCTCCAGAGTCATAATGGGTTGTGCCAGAGAAGTATGCAGACATGTACATTCCTCCACCATTGTACGGGCCCAGACTTGGAAAAACGAGAATTAAGCGTATTCCTGGCATCGCAGAATCTTTCAAGTCCAAGGGAAGTTGTAAAGGGAAGAGAAACAAGTGCTCGGATTCGCAAGGAAAGTGACCACAAGAAAACAACGTGCCGATATTTGAGAGAGCATCCCACTTGATTGTTTTCCATTTCAATATTTTTTTTGTATTTTGAATATTAGCCTCTGTTTTTCCAGTTTAATATTAATCAACTTGCTTTAGTCTATCATAGAAAAGAACGGTTTATAATGTATCAAACTGTTGGTCTATAATAACACAATTGTCCATTTCCAATCGACTCTGTAGGAGGTCTATAACCCCGACGGAAAACCCTTATGCATCATGAACTCTAAAATGTAATAATTAAGTTTTTAAAAAGCTGCTGAATTATGTCTAATCACTCTAATGTGAAACGCTACATCCATGCGGCCAGCCACGCGTCGATCATCCATTGGGGACGTTTCACTTACCCGATGAGATAGTCTACATATCATCTTTTCTCTTTCTATTGTCTCTTCTCACATTTGAAATACACCCAAACCCAAACTCCATCAAAATACCTTCAACTTTCCAATGGTTAGAAGAAACATAGGTCGTGTAGCAAGACACCCATGCTTTGAAACACCATCACAAGACATCCTCGTTCTCCGTAATAATTTTGAGAGGCTCTTCAGGGGCCTCAGAGAAGATAGGGATAAGATTTGACGGACTCTCCGCAGGATCATGCACCTTTTGCGTTTGGTTTTGCAGATGAACAATGTTGGCGCTGAAGCCATCATCACCCCTCTGCAACCCCATAGTGTTTCCCTTTTTTAGAGTTTAGTCTTTAGTTTAGTTTCATTTCAATGTAAGTTTTTGCAAAGCTTTAAGTTATGAAAGTAGTAGATGAAAGCTTTTGGACTTTTATATATGAAAGCTTTTAGATATATTTGATGTTTTTGTTGGGGTTAAAATGAAATGAAATGTTGGGGTTGTTTTGCTATAAATATTGTTCTTGTTGATTTCTACATTTTATGTTGTGTTTCACTTCTGTCCTTTTTCTATTTCTTTATTTGTCTTTCTTTTCAGTCAAATTAAAACCAAGTGTGATGGGTAATAAGCCAAAAGGAAGTAAACCGCATTACTCTATAATAACTCACTGTTTAGGATGATTGTAGACTGTTTCAGTCGATGATAAACTAGAGAAATAAAGGTGACTAGTGTAGACTGCTGGAATGAGAAGCATGCTGAATTTGCACTAGTGTAATGGAAAAAAAAAAAGTGAAATCCCAACCCCAAATTGTCTAAAACCCATAAATAAATAAAATAAAAATCTTGATGCTACTTAAACATAATAATAACACTTTAATACATCATATGAGAGTCCGCATCCATTACACGTGATCAAAAATGTTTTAGGACAAGTAATGGTACTTAAAAGGTCAATATTAGTCTAAAGAAGCCATAAATAAATAAAATAAAATAAAATAAAAGTCTTGATGCTACTTAAACATTATAATAACACTTTAATACATCATATGAGAGCCCCCATCCATTGGACACATGATCAAAAGAGTTTTAGGACAACTAATGGTACTTAAAATGACAATATTTGTCTAAAAAAGCCATAAATAAATAAAATAAAATAAAATATATTGACGCTACTTAAACATTATAATAACACTTTAACAAATAATATGAGAGTCTCCATGCATTAACACATGATCAAAAGAGTTTTAGGACAAATAATGATACTTAAAAGGCCAATATTTTTCTAAAAAAGCCATAAATAAATAAAATAAAAGTCTTGATGCTACTTAAACATTATAATAACACTTTAATATATCATATGAGAGTCCTCATCCATTTAACACATGATCGAAAGAGTTTTAGGACAAGTAATGGTAATCATAACATTACTATCCATTAGTCCGACAAGAAGTTATTGTTCTCAAAGCATAACCGTGTCCTAAGTACAACCATTACTTGTCCTAAAACTCTTTTGATCATGTGTCCAATAGATGGAGACTCTCATATGATGTATTAAAGTGTTATTATAATGTTTAAGTAGCATCAAGACTTTTATTTTATTTTGTTTATTTATGGCTTTTTTAGACAAATAATGGCTTTATTATTACCATTACTTGTCCTAAAACTCTTTTGATCATGTGTTCAATGGATGGGGACTCTCATATAATGTATTAAAGTGTTATTATAATGTTTAAGTAGCATCAAGTCTTATATTTTATTTTATTTATTATGGCTTTTTTAGACAAATATTTTCCTTGGTCTATATATAACATGTGGATAATTATTGACCATGCGTGAAGTCGAGCCTCAAAGGTAATTGTTAGCTATTGACGAAGGTCGGTTTATAGTATACCTATCCACGATCCATTAGATTTGCACAATTTGGGGTTTGGGGTTTCATGTTTGGGGTTGGGGTTTCATGTTTGTCCGTTAGACTAGTGCAAATTCATCATGCTTTTCATTCCAACAGTTGCCTTTATTTCTCTAGTTTAGCATAGACTATTACGGTCTATAAACATCTTAAGCAGTGAGTTATTATAGAGTACAATGGTTTATTACTGGTTGGTTTATAACTGACCCAACACACATAGATTTATTTCGACTGACATACCACATATTCTTTTACAACGCTAATAATAATAATAATAAATTATTAAATTTACAACGGTAACAATACACCGTTCCCTATATAAAATAAGCCCAACATTCCAACTCATCCATTGTATTTTTCTTGATCAAACTCCTCCATTGTCTTTCTTGATCAAACTCCTCCATTATCTTTTTTCTTGATAAAAACACCCAAAATGTCTCAGATATCCGAAACATCTCAAGCACAAGATCCTGACATTTATTTATGCGGTGAATACACTGTCTTGAAGACACCACACACCCCAAGGAATCCAGATCGCAGATTCTTTAATTGTGCAGTTGGAACTGTGAGTTTCTAGTTCCTAAGATATGCATTTTTTTTTATGTGATTTCAGTATAAAAGTCTCTATTTGATTGGTATTTATTTTAGGAATATGGTGGCTGTGAGTATTTCGGGTTTATTGATTAACACTCTGACATAGCAGCAAATCTGTCAAAGAAATATCAAATGAGCTCATGACCTAGAAGGAGCCTAGGAGGACCTGAGACACCAACATCAAAAGACTTAACCAAATTTGAACTGCAAAATAGTCTCAGAGAATCTTTAGAGAACGAGGAAATGCTTCAGTCATTGTTAAGAGAATATGAAGAAAAGAAGAATCACTTGAAAGATATGCTGAGAGAAACCAAAATTGAGAGGGATGAACTAAAACAGAGGTTGATGGTGGCTAAAGAGAAAGTGAACGGACTAAAGATGCTTTTGTATGGTTTATTAGTGGTGTTTGCTATATGGAAATGTGTAATAGGACTGTGGTGGGATTGTGTCTTTCATTTTGGGCGTATGAACAAATATGAACAATACAACGCGAATTTTATATATATGAAAAATATATGTGTTTGTCCTCAAGCGTTATGACATATCTACTAACTCACAGTCGATGATCACATTCAACTTCACAAAGAAACAACACAATAAGATACAAAGGTTGCAATGTTCCAACCTTGGAATATTAAAAAGTGATCAATACTTGTAAAAACAGTCATATTTAAAGACATCAAAAATATTTAAGAACATCCAAATTCAGAAGGCTGCAACACAATTAGATACAAAGGTTGCATTGATCCTACCTTGGCATAAATTATATTAAAATTTGCAATGCTTCAAAGTTTAAAACAGTCAAAATTAATTTTTTGTTAAAACAATCAAATTAAGCATTACTACTGATTATTTGTCATCATCCACCACACACATCCAACAAAATCTTACTTTGTTACAACTCAAATAACCAAATTAGTTGTTCACAGAACCATTAATCTAGGCGATAACGCCCAACACAACTGTTTCAGAGTCAAACTCAACATCAGCTCGACTCGTCTCACTAGCATCCTTCTCATTAACTTGATCAGTTGGGATAGGGATATCTACTTTCTTCTCAACTTGAGCAGCTGCCACATAGACATCTGCTACCTTCTCAACTTGAGCAACTGGCATAGGGACATCTGCTGCCTTCTCAGCATCAGCAATTGGTCTAGAAAGCTCAACCTTCTCAACATCAGTAGCTGGTCTAAGGAAATCAACCTCCTTAACTTTAGTAGCTGGTCTAGGGACCTCAACCTTCTTAACCTCTGCAGCTGGTTTAGGGACCTCAGCCTTTTTAACCTCAGCAGCTGGTCTAGGGACCTCAGCAGCTGGTCTAGGGACCTCAGCAGTTGGCTGAACCATAGGTGGTTGCACTGCATTTTTTGGACATAATTAACAAAATGCATATCATATACAACATAATTAGAACAAAAAAAAAAAATCAAAATGTTCACCTTTCTCTTTGAGAGTCTTCTTCTTCTTCTTCTTCTTCTTCTTCTTCTTCTTCTTCTTCTTCTTCTTCTCCTTCTTTGAAGATTCCTCCATCTTCTCCACACACTGCTGAAGTCCTTCCTGCTCCACCTGCACTGATGGGCCCCTTGGTGCCGCATGACCATTAGATGTCCCAATGCCAAAACGTCCCCCATTACCTTTTGAGACTGAATTACCACCAAAATCTGCCGACTGAGTATCCTCCTCATCAAAAAGCTCATAGGGCTCCTTTCCTGACCTACTAGGAGCCTTCGAGCCATGATTTGGTGTAATCAACACAGCCACGCCTTCCAATTCACCCTTCAAGGTATCTATGATGGGATTTCTAACCTCATCATCTTATGGCAAAAGACTTTTCATGTAATCCGTGGTCCATCTCACGCACTGTAGGAATGATGTAAGGGTGTAGAACCTACAAATAATAAAAACATTAACATTTAATTTATATTTTTGCAGAAACATTGATAATAGACTCAAAATTTATACTTCTGAAGCTCTCGCTCCTAAATGGATCACCTTCAGTAAATCGCTCCGTTTTTGTGGTGTGCCACCTAAGCCTCCTAGGAATAGGCAAAGGATCTGCTATTGATTTACCAACATTCCTTCCAAGTGCGGGAAAAGCTTCATATATCCAAGCCTGTAATGACATAAATAATCACTGAGTGTAAAAATAAATAACACAAAGTCTGCACCAGTGGTTTATAATTTTTACCATGAATGCCCAGGGGAACCCATAGGGAGCATATGATGCAGTCTTCTTATCAGCGTGGGTTTGGTGGTGCCTGGGAATGTCTACCTTGTGCTTCAAGTATTCCTAGGTGAGTTCGAAGGATTACTTTCCCCAAGGATAGCTCTGGAAGAATTCCAAATCGTCAGCCATTTTGATCATATCATGCTTCACACCCTTGGCCGTATCTTTTGCAAGCAAGATTACATGCAGAAACCACACAAGACATCATTTAAGCTTTTCTTCTTTGTTTAGCCTTGACCCTCTTACCACCGCCAATAGCTTTGATGGTGATATCTTCTTGTTTCCAGTAACCTTTGCGCAGAATCCTGCCCCTTTCTTAAGTGCCTTATCCTCTCTAGATTGGATGGGATAGGATCCACAATCTAAACCAGTCATCAATGCAAAATCCTTCAAGCTAAAACACACAGGCTTGTCATTCACTAAGAACCCCATCTTACACTTCTTTTTCTCATCCACACGATGAAGATGCAGATAGTGGACCATTCGTCCATTAAAATTGATGAAGTGTTCTGATAGTTTTCTAAACTGACCAAAACATGAACGCTTGAATATTTTCTTGAGTTTTTTTGTCTCTCAACACTTGACTAAATTCAGCTAACAACGTCAACCTAATCCTACCAGAAACTTTTGCTGGGAAAGACACATAATCATCCAACCAAGTAACTAAACCATACTTCTCCACATTCATAGTCTTTGCACAATATGGCAATGATAGGGGATCAGTATCTTCATCAGTACCAGACTGCTATGAACCATCCTCAGAAACATAACTATCACCTTGATCATCATCTGCATTATGCTTATCCATGGTATCTGAGTAGGCCTCACTATCAGCTTCTATAGTCTTTTTTCTTTTTCCATCTCATCTTACTTCTTCAACTCTTCTTTTTTAATCTTTAAGATTCGCATTAGAACGAGTTTGAACCATATCAGCAGAACGGGGGAGTATTTTTCCTCTACATCTAGGCATTCTCTATGATCTATATACAAACAATATAGTGTTGTTGATAAACCACAATATAAAAACAAGAATAATCGACCAAAAGTCTAGTAGTAGATCATAATGCATTTGCACAAAGCAAAAACATAAAAAGGATGATCGAAACAAGCAAAATAAGTAACACATAAGCAAAAACAGAAAAATGATGATCGAAACAAGCAAAATAAGTAACACATAAGCAAAAACAGAAAAATGATGATCGAATCAAGCAAAATAAGTATAAATAACACATAAGCAAAAACAGAAAAAGAAAAATCGAAACAAACAAAATAAGTATAAATAACACATATTTTGACAAAAATCAAGCTAAACTTCCAAAATTTTGAAATAAAAGCAGAACTTTATGGACACCATGAATCGAAAAAAATAACAATTTTCAGGGCAATATGCTCAAAATGATCCGACAGAGTTGCAAAATTAAAGAAAATATCTGGGGACGACGACTGAATAATATCGAAGCTTGGGGGAGAGGAAGAGTCGGTTGGAAGCATGTGAGAGTTCAAATTTGGGAAAGTGCAAGGGACTGAAGTGAGAGAGAGAGGGGCTTTGTATATTTTAGTATAAGTCAAAGGGATATAAGTGTATAAGTTAAAACCACCTAAATTTTTAAACCGTAATCTCGAAAAATAAATGAAAAAGAAGTTAAGTGGCCTTCCACTGAATTCAAAACTTGAAGTGCCCTGCTTGTCAAATCTTCTCTAGAAACTTTATAGAAAAGCAGTCCTCATTCTCAAATGAATCATTAATGCCACGTTTCGTAACGAGTGGTTATAAAAAGATCGGAAAAGGGTAAAAAATATCCTTAAACTCTGCAAATTGAACAAAAATGCCTTCCGTTCATAATTTGGTAAAAAAAATGCCCTTAAACTATACGAAATTGAACAAAAATGTCTCTATTGTTACTTAATTGGGTCAAAAATGCCCTTTTCCTAATAAACATTTTGTTTCTTTTCTTTTAAACACATTTTTTATATTATTTTTAAAGAAACCCTTTCTTTTTTCTTTTCTTTTAAAATCCCTTTAACTACTAAAAAGTAGAAGTATTTTTTTTCTTCTTCAACTAAAATGAAATTACCCCATGTACTTTTTAAATTGATAATATAGGTCATTTATTTGAGATTATAGTAACCCCATCATAATGCTATAAAACAAGAAAATTTATTACATTGCTTCAAATCACAAAATATCTTAAGATATCATTGATGTAGTTATTGTTGACATTTTTTCATTTTAACTTTAAAACCAAGGATTACATCAAAGAAATGCTTATCCTACCTCAATTAGGAAAAGATTAAAGAACAAAAATATTTCCTATTTTATTAGGAATTTTTTTTTTATCATTATCTAAATGAAAAGTAATGATGTGATTACTATGATCTTATATATATGCTATATATTATCAGTTTTGAAAGTATATTTAATTGATAAGACGAGATTAAAAAGAAAAAAGATTATCTCTCACTTTTTTATTATTTAAAGGAATTTTAAAATAAAAGAAAAAAGAAAAGGTTTCTTTAGAAATAGTATTTTTATAAAAAAAGTATTTAAAAAGAAAAGAAACAAAATGTTTATTAGGAAAAAGAAATTTTGACCCAATTAAGTAACAATAGGGGCATTTTTGTTCAATTCCGCATAGTTTAAGGGCATTTTTGGACCAAACTATGAACGGAAGACATTTTTGTTCAATTTCACATAGTTTAAGGGCATTTTTGACCCTTTTCTGTAAAAAGATTATTACTCAATTTTTCTATTCTTTCTCAAAGAGTTAGTGAAGGTTTAAAATCCAACAAACCATGCGACAAGAACTTTTAAATTATTATTCCCTCCGGTTCATATTAAATGGTGTTTTAAGCTTAGGCAAGTAGCTTAAGAAATCTAATCACTCCTAGAAAGTAAAAATTGTATTTACTAATTTGCTCTTAATTAAGTAGTAAGTAGTACTTATTTAATATAGTTTCTTTGTTATATAAAAATCCACTTATATAAATAGAAGCAAATTTAAAGAAAACAATAAAAACATAATTTAATATGAACCAAAGTCCGGAGGGGAAAATATATTTGTTTGGTTGATTTTGAACAATAACTAATGCCCAATTGTCAAGATTATTAAATTTTTGACCTCAACCATATCATGACAGAAGGCATATATTTGAAGAATAACATGAGAACCTAATTTCCTTCAAAGACTCAATTTGATGTAGAGTGAAATTATATTAAAATATGGAAGAACCTTTTTGGGTCAACAAATAATACTTATCAATTGACATCTTGGGAGAGACGGCCTTGAATGCTCAGTGTTTCCCTTAATTATAAGATGAGAAGTTGTAAGGTTACTCAACAAGAATCTTCCTGGAAATTAATATCACATCTTCCACATGCAATATTCATTTTTTTTTTTTGTTCTTTTCACTAAAGTTCATCTGAATGAACGTGCACAGTTTGGCTTGTAACAATCCAAATGCCTAATTGTATCATGAGAAAAGTTCTCTGAACGGCAAAAAAAAAAAAGAGAAGAAACTACAACCGCGCAAAATAATAGAATAAATGGATAAATTTACTTTTGATCACTCAATTATTGGTGAATTATGATTTTTCGTCCTTACGGTATTTAGCTACGGTCCTGCATTGACCTAAAAATGTACCTTCCATAAGTGTAAAACAATGATGAGTGGAGTGTTAAAAGGGGATGGGATGGACCTAAAATCACATCGAAGGAAGTTATCTCGAAAGACCTACAAACCTTTGAAATCAACATTATCACAACCCATTTTAGCTAAGCCGTGATGGTACTTACACCCCAACCTGGTAGGCGAACAATTCATACTAAACCATTTTTGTATGCTAAAAAACAGTATAAAGCATTTAATTCAATCAAAATCATAATAGCATAACCGAAATGTTAAAAGAGCGGAAATACAAAGGAAATCCCAAGAACTAGCGATATCAGTCAAGAACATCTACTGAAAAAATACATAAGTCTGAAATATCAAAGACAATGTATGAATAGAATTAGACAAGAACAAGTAAAGATATAGGGAGGTCCACGGCGCTACAAAATGTGAAGCAGCTCACGCTGAGTCTCCAAAGGCCTCACTCTGCGCATGATCACGGATGTCGCTACCACAAGGATCGCTCTGCACAAAAAGTGCAGCAAGTGTAGTATGAGTACAAAATCAATTTGTACTCAATAAGTATCATTAACCGACCCCAACAAGGTATAACGCAGATTGGATTTCAAAACTATTGCGTTAACATGTACAATTAATATGATCTCAACACATAAAGGGAATAAAAATACAAATAATTTAACCAAATCAGCCTTGTAATTATGCGCAGACCCAACATAGAGATAATATGCACATATAGCGGTCATTGAATTAATTACACAACACTTATTCTCTTTCAATATCACAACTCAATACCTCCAACACAATCTGTGACACGATCCCGAGTAGCACACATGATTCAAGATCCTTCACCCGAGGCCGAGCCAAGGAACTCCAAGCCTTACAAGCCATGATGATGCAAAGAGAGGCGTTGGAGACCTTTGAGGATCTTCATTGGAGAGCATATGACGTGTGGATGATTGGTTGGTCACATGGAGTGAAGATGAGATAGAAACGATGGTTGCTAGCCATTGAAAGAGGCTACTCTTTAAAATCAAGCCATCATCCCTACAGAAGACTACCAAACAAGGCCCTTACTTCATTAAGGGTATTTTTGTAATAGCTAGCCTAGTCTTCTTTAGCATAGTAGTATAAATACTACACTTAGTTATTTCATTACTTAGGTTTTGATGTTGAGATGGATACTCTAAATGATTGATAGTTTGTTTGGTAGAATTAGTGTAGTGCTAGTCTAGTGATTAGTGATAGTTGATTATGGTGGATTCCATAGTTGGCTATTGAACCCTTTTCCATTGATTTCATATTAGAGTTGTTCATTTGTTGATTCATTTGATTAACTCTTAATTGAATTCAAATAGTATAGGTTCGTTGGTAGGAATCGATTAGGAGGGCTTAGATTTCATATATCAAAATTTTCCTATAATTCCTTTACTAATTGGGTCTTGCTTCTATCCATCTTCTTCTCGTCCCAATTTCTTCACTTCTCATCTTTGATTCTTCTCATTTTTAGTTTCCGCATTTTTGTTGTTTGAATCCTTGTCTTCCACAAGCCGGATCCTATCATTTAGTATCAGAGCAAAGGTAGAAGGATTGTTCCATCAATTCTTCATCCTTGGTTCTACAAAAAATATTAAAAAAAAAGGGTTGAAAAAAAATCCGAAAATTCAAAAAAATAATAATAAAAAATTAGTGTTCTTGTTGGATTTGTATGGATTTGAGGTTGGATTCGAGATTAGAAGGGTTAAATCTCTTTAGATATGAAATTTGAGGTCATTTGGACAAGTATTGAAGAATCCACCATTGAAGGACCTTTAAACCTTCAAGAACACAAAGTGAGTTTAGTGATTTGGAGTTTATTTGGAGCTAATTTTTATTGAATTTTGTTCTCCCAATCAAGAAGGACTTAAATCCGAAATTTGGGAGAAAAATAAGTTTATTTGGATAGTCTTGAAGCTCATAAGGGTCTTCATACCTTTATCTTGGAGAAGAAGGCAAAAGAGGATGTTTGATCCAAAATTCTTCAAGTCAAAAGGTTGAAAGATTTTTATGGGCCCAAGCAAAAAACAAAATCAGAAAATTCAGCCCAATTTTCTAGTTTAAAAAAAAAAAGAGTCACGTCAGCCGCCACGTCAGCGCTGACATTAGCAATTTGACGCGCGTGGACCCCAGTTTCAGAGAGTTGATTTTTCAACACTTAGAAATTTTTTCTAAGTGTTGGCCCAGGATTTTGACCCAACTTAGGGGGTATATCTTCTTGCATATAAAGAGTTATGGGATTCATAACATATCTAAATTCAAGTTCAGAGAGTCTACTTTTCAAGGCAACAAACCGTTTGTCAATCGAAACTTCGTACAAAAAGTTATGAACGTTTTAACAAAACGCTGCAAGCAGCTCCCATTGTTTTTTCTAAGTGTTTGGCCCGGGTTTGTCTAATTCTTATCTCATTTCTTTGATTCTATAAACTAATTAATAATTAGTAATTGTTCTTAATTGATTGTTAATTAGTTCTTGAGTCCCATTTCTATCACGACCCGACTAGGGCTATGACGGGTACCCGGGGCTAACCACCGAGCACCACTCGTTCTATTACTCATCCTGCATTTATCCATATTTCTTATGCGCATAATCATAGAAAACTATTCTTCATTTGAAACATATTCACTTTATATACATAAGCCCTTCGGCTATCAAAATAATATATACATACGATAAGAATCTGTGAGACCATATTACCCACACATACGTATCTACGAGCCTCTACTGGAGTACTAGACATAGGGACGGGACAGGACCCCGTTGTGCCCAAAATACATATACACAAAACAATAAGCAATGGCACCTCCGGAATAATGGAGTGCTCTCAAGGTCTGCTGGTAGCTCCTACGAACCGGTCGCCTCCCCGTCTACCCGTGGGGCATGAACACAATGGCGTCCAAAGAAAACGGACGTCGATGAACATTGTACTGAGTATGTAAGGCATCAGCAATAATAATACATAATAGGAGCATAAGGGATAGCATAAGATAAAGGAACTGTTCATTTCTCATAATACCTTTTTAACATTCGCCATACGTACTTACCCCTTTATTCCTCTAATGATACACTTGTTACATCCACATACTTACATATGCAATAATTTATAATGCAGTACAATCACGTACCCAGCCATATAGGCTCGGTATCATCCGTACTCGGCCCTTCCGGGACTCGATGATATCCGTACTCGGCCCTTCCAGGACTCGATGCTATCCGTACTCGGGCCTTCGGGACTCGATGCTATCTGTACTTGGCCCTCCCGGGACTCGATGCTATCCGTACTCGGCCCTTCCGGGACTCGATGCTATCCGTACTCGGCCTTTCGGGATTCGATGCATACATACATACATATACATAAAAATAAATAAATGAAATCAACATCATCCTTAGCATTATCATACGTCGCATAGGCATGTCATGACCTTAACATAGACTTATCATCATCTTGCATTCATCATAACGCATACATTATAACTTGGAGGTAACTATGGATATGTCGGGGTGACATGAGGTCGTGGAACCCCGATTACATTATGGAGTAATCAAACCATCGTATCTCACCTTGAAGGGAATAACATTTTAAGGTGAGTGTACATAAGAAGAAGCACCAATGGAACCATACTTAGAATCATTGAATTCATGGGCATCATATCTCACTTTAGGACTTTTTAGACTTAACTCATCGTCATCAATTATCATGCTCGTGCCTTCTCTCTCTTCTTTATCTTATACATGGGTAGCTCCTTATAGTCATAGACTCATTGTCATCACCATCGTGTTCATAATGTATCTCTTATCTTTATATCATATGACTATTCATGAACATAGGCTCTTAGTTCTTCGGAATGTAGGGAATTCATGGAGGAGGAGGGAAAATCATGCCATAAAATTCTTACCTTAAAAAGGAAAGGACTAACATCATAAGGTGGGTCTAGCAACAATGAATGATATCAAGGAATCGTATAAAGATCATTAGCTTTGTAGAAACATCATATCATGAGCTTTAGGGTCTCTAGACTTGGGCTCATCATCATATTCATAACATACCTCTTAAATTAGTCTCATGAGAGCTCTTTATAACGTAGACTCATCATTTCCGATACATACATATATGTAGAGAAGTCATAGAAAGATAGGAGGATTCATACCATAGAGTCATGCCTTATAAAGAAAGGACTAGCCTTACATACCTTTGTCGTTTAATTATTCTATCGCTTGCTCGTTCTCCTTTAATGCAGACGTTCTACCTTCAAGAAAATTCGTATCGACATTAGCTAAACAATCATAAGAATGTGCTTACTAAAGCAAGAGAAAATTGGGCAGCATTTCCTTTATTTATCTGACTTCCTCCATATTCCATATCAACTCCGAAACATTCATAACAACAATCACAATATCATAAACAACAATTCTCATTCATTTACATTATTCGCATTTCACAACTTCCCTTCAATTCTCCAAAATTATGATCATAGTTCACCATCATGTTTCTTCACATATAATACTCATTCCATGTTCTAAATGTCATTCATAACGTATTTACAATCTCAACATATCAATATCCACAACTCAATCCAAACTTCTACTCAACAATGACACTATTCCCACATTTATGACCCATTTCACATATTCTTCTATAATTCAAGTGTTTCAACTTTACAATACTTCAAACATCATGAAAATACCATAAAACGTACCTTAGATAATGGTAGAATAAGTCTTGAGTGGAATACTCTCCTTGCACCTAAAACCCTAGTTCACTTTTCTTGGGATTTCTTGACTTAGATGACTTTGATGTGCTTCACAATCTTAATTCTTGTTGGTTTGATGAAGTTGATCATCAACTTTCCTTGATTTCTTATGGATGAAGTGTATGGAACCTTCTAGAGGTCTTGAGAGAGATGAACAAGTGTGTGGAATGAAATAAATGAAGTGGTAACACATTTATAAACTTGGAACATTTCAGCCCGTCGGGAGTTCCACGGACTCTTCCACGGTCCGTGGAACATGGTGCTCTCCGTGGAACTGGTCGTGGTTCATGACCAGCCTGCCACCATCTCTGCTGGCAGATCCACGGACCCTTCCACGGTCCGTGGAACATTCCATGGTCCGTGGAGCATGGTCGTGAAACTCACAGTTTCACCAAAGTTGTTCCCGTCGTCTCGTTTAATCTCCAATCCTTATGGAACCTTCTTAACACTTGTTTATCACTTCATTAGCAATCTAAGGGACATTATAACTCTTCTCCAAAACATTATTAAAACATCATTAACTCGATACTCGTAATTTTGCCCGACGCACAGCTTATGACTCGCTTTCCTTAACTCGAACGTCTTTGGAAATCTTAATTAGGACCATCAAACACTATTTCTTACTTACCAAAGCATCGTATACATCGTACACTTCGCTAGTCTATTCACTGTACACTAGCGAAATTTTTTTCGAGGTGTAACATTCTTCCCGCCTTTTGGAACATTCGTCCTCGAATGTTAAGTCATCGGGAATTCTATAAAAATTTTGCCAGATATTCTCCTGTAACATGGCATTACCATCCTGTCACAACAACCCATAATAACATTGCCTCATAGGGCCACAACATAATAGCAATATAATTTGGCCACACACGACCCAAATGCATAAAAGGAAAACATACATACCTTATGATCTTGACGTCTCATCTTGGCCCTCTTCCGGGGGCTGAAATAAGTGCGGATATTTGGATTTTATGATTTCTTCCGCTTTCCATGTCATCTCTTCTCGGCTATTATCTCTTCACAAAATTTTAACTGAGGCCCCTTCTTTGTTTCTAAGCCTCCGTACTTGCCTATCCAATATGGCAATGGGTACCTCTCCATGAGTCAACTTTTCTGTCACTTGAACATCATTTACTGGCACGGTCCTAGTAGGATCTCCAACATATTTACGAAGCATCGAGACACGGAAAACTGGGTGAACTGGCTCCAAATTAGGAGGTAGATCTAATCTATAAACCACTTCGCCTACTTTGCGCACAATCTCATGAGGCCTAACGTTTCGGGGACTGAGCTTCCCCCTTTTTGCCAGATCTCATAACGCTCTTCGTTGGCGACACTTCTAAAAATACCTAATCTTTCGTTTGAAGTTCTAAGTCTCATCGATCCTTTTTCTTGCTCAATAATGATATTAAGTCTTACATAGTTTGCAAATCTATCCCACTTGGTTTCATTGGCGACGTAGAAATACTTGCAAGTTACATAATCGTTCCTGAGTGATTCGTGTGCATACACATCTATACATATACATGTATTCATATCCGTATACATATTCGTGTCCATATTCATATCCATAGCATACCCGACCATGAAGGTTCGGGAGTTTCGCATACTCGGCCACGACAAGGCTCGGCGTCATACATACCAAAACTCTTTTGCCTATCTGTAGTAACTTATCTCGTCATACTCTTTTCTTCCTTTTATTTGCCCTTTGATCATCACATCCTACTATAGAAAACTTTAGGTCCTTTTCTTAATTGCCGCTTATAAATCACAACATCATTAACAACGACTCTATCGTTAGTGTCTTTGCCTCTATTCTAATTGTTGCATCACTGTCTTTTACACTATCCCTTGAGTTATTTGCTCTCAATGTCATGTGGTTCAAGGTATTCGCGAATGATTTCCAATACAGTCTCAGATGCCTGCTCAATTCGTGTTTGCTTATTTACTAGTTATTAGACTTATTTCGGCGTAACTCTCACTCTTTGCTTTAGAGTCTATCCCTGTCACATCTTAGGGTCCATCGTTTCAATCTCTACACTTTTATTCTCATTACTCGCTTCCCCCCTTTAAGGGTTTTTCCTGTACCATTCTCAAATCCGTTGCTTCACCTTCAAATCTTGATTCCATCTATCCCTTACTATACTACATCTTATTCATGCCGTTTCCCATGATTTATAGCTACGATAATTCATGTGTGCAGTCTTAACATACTCATCCTGCAGTTTTGTAATCAAGTAATACAACCAACATAGCAATCCGAACAAGGATGTATTTTACTTAGCTCATCTGGCAGTTATGAGTCGATGTCTAGATTCGCTCCAATTAACAACTTTTGTTTCATGGGAATACTCACAATAGTAGTAGGTCTAGCTATCCATACCATCCATGTAATGTCATGCATCCCATTCTTTGATACCCAGAGTTCACTTATAGCATCATCTTTCCCCTTTCTTCCCATCTCAAGTTATTTCTCTCTTTTCTACAATCGACTTATAGCAACCGTAAATGCATTTTCCCTTAATCCCGCCATTTTTATTTTTGAGGATCTAAGTCTCATGCGCCACTAATACCCCTTATTGCCTCATACTCCTTTACTTTTGTGCCGCACTCAACATTGATTCCGAAACCAATCATA
Source organism: Lycium ferocissimum (assembly GCF_029784015.1). Taxonomy (NCBI): domain Eukaryota; kingdom Viridiplantae; phylum Streptophyta; class Magnoliopsida; order Solanales; family Solanaceae; genus Lycium; species Lycium ferocissimum. Next base: position 2,510 of record NW_026722336.1, on the reverse strand, counting down.
ATCATGTCGTATTTGTCGTTGCTAATAGCCTTACTTTATCGCTTTATCATCGTACGGTAAACTCGTAATTCATGGCCACATTTTTCTCTCCAACTTATTCTTTTATACACTTTACTCGTTCTGCCTTAATGGAGGATATTCGTAGGAGATGCGTCTTCCTTTTCTCATAGTACGACTATTTCTTAAGCTCGCGTACTTTGTATATTTCCTCTTCCTTCTATACCGGTACTTATTCGTTTACATTCTTTCCCCCTCAACTTATCTTATTACCTCCCTTTTTATAATCAATCCTTTATTCCTCGCACAAGGAATCCTATCCTTAACTCAGTACCGCTTTGTCCTTTAGAATATATATTGCTCTCATACACTCCGTCCTCAACCACCCATCGCTGACCTTCTCTTCTCTTCACGATAATTCTGTCTACGGTTCCCGTAATTTCCTTTAAATTCCTGGGAAAATTTCGGCAAGGTTTCTCTTGTAAACATAACAATCCCAAACCTGCACATAGCCCAAAAAAAAAAAAAACACGTCCATACCTTAATAGGACATATATCTGGACACACATAATACGCAACTCAGCAACACAAGATCACTTACCATTAAAGGATATAAATAATAGAGCTTGTCTCATAAGTTGTGCCTGCACACTCGGTCTAGAATTCCAATATATATATACATACACATATTATATATATATATATATATATATATATATTTTTTTTTTCTTTCACACACTGCCAATCAACTTACTTGTAAATCACGATTCTGGCTATCACTAGGTCACAAACAAATATAGTCAGCTCAGTTTATTGGGTTGGCTCACCTCAACACTGTTATGTCCCGTATCTTTACCTAGGGACATTATGAAGCTAAGTGCGACAAGTTAAAGACAAAGCGGTTTTAGGGTTCCCCATGAAGGGTTTTCACCTCCCGATTTCGTTTCTATGCACAAGTCGCCATGGATTTCTGTTTGGTATAAGAAAATTATTGGAGAATAATGGTTAATTAACCAAGATTGGATGACTAAGTGAGATTAAGAACTTAATTACATCATTAGTGAGCCTAAGTGGCCGTGTGGGCCCCACTTGTGGTTTGGCCAACTCTTATTGGCTAAGAACTTGGGTGGGACACATGTCAACTTTGTGGATGCATATATAAGGAGGATTGCTGATTCATAGTTCAATTAAACTTTCATTTCTACATTGCAAGTTGGAGAAATTTAGTGATAGAGAGAGAGGCTCTCGGCTACAAGTCGTCGAGAACACCCTCCTCCAAATTGATCCAAAAATTGATTTTCCAAGCAAATTAACTCCTCATCAAGTGTATAAGGATGTGTAGTAGTTGTTGGGAAGAGACAAGGAGGTGTAGCATTCAATAGAGTTAAAGATTCTGGCCAAGTTTCAAGGACAAATTGCAAGGTAAGCATGATCATTGTTCTTGTGTTGTATGGAGATTTGAATGTATAATTCATGCATGTTGTTGTTGGATTGTTGTTGTGGTTGAATTTGAGGTTGAGCCGTGAGCTTGGTGAAGCAAGGGTGGTTCCATTTTGCATGTATTGTTGGTAAATAAATATATGTCAACATATGTAATTGAACAAGATTGTAGAAATTGTTTATGATATGCATGTTAGAATTGGGCTGTTTTCTTAAAGTTTGAATGAGCCATGTGTTGTAGATTTGAATGGAATTATGTTTGGTTTTCTTGTACATGTATTGGAAATGGATCAAGGTGTTGTAGTGTGGATAAATGAGTGAAAATCATGGAGTTGTAGATGGATTGAAGCCGTGTAAGGGCCGCTTTTAGGGGGAGTTTATGGACTGTTTTTGTGCCAAGTTTTGATTGTTGTTGTTATGCACATTGTGGTATATTGCGTGTATGTTGAATGTGTGAATTAAGGTGTTAATGAAACAAATCATGTTGAGGTGATAGAAAGGGGTCCAAAACCGTGGACGTTTTCAAAATTAGAAGTGAAGTAATGTTGTTGAATGTTGTTATGAACATATAGTAAAAGTGAAATGGTATTGTTGTATGGGCTGTTTGGCGTGAGTTGACTGAATAGAATGATATACAAGCTGTCCAAAGTCCCCTAAGTCATGTTAAACAAGTTTGGAATGGTATAAGAAGGAATGATTAGTAATGTTAGCTTGTAGCGCTAGTTGGTTTAGATATGCAACTAAACGTCGTCTAAATGTTGAAAAGGGATTGTGAGCGTCGAGTGCGTGTTAAAAATCCTTTTGTAAACTAATTGTAGCTCTTGATATCTTGATATAGGATAAGTGTTGTTGGGCAGCAAGTACAAGTTATTATACCACTAAACGCTAAAGGTACGTAAAGCCTACTTCCTTCCTTCTTTTCGCATGTTCTAGACGTAAGTAAGATATAATCCGAGCCTCAAGGCAAACTCCACTCTCTAACTCCTAGTATGACATGTGATTGTATTCATCCTTAACGTTGAAAATGTTGGAATGGTCGAGTTATGATCTCGCTATCTATTACATGATTGACT
>NW_026722335.1:0-7531 GCF_029784015.1 Lycium ferocissimum | reverse complement strand
CACCAAATGTATGTTATTTGGGAGCATCGGCGGTGGCCCGAGTCCGTATGCTACTTCTCGATTAACCTGGTGTGTACGGGTGCCCAACTCGGGCACTAGTCGCGGCCTACGGGGTTGGGTCGTGACACTTGCCAAACTGGAGGAGGTGCATTTGCTCCCCTCGAAGACATCCAAGCATTATACCACTGGACGGCTACATCCCGCAGCCTATACGAAGCCAACCCTCACCGACTCGTATCCGAAGCGTGTATTATCTCGAAGCGTCCTCGATCTCATCTATGAAGCCCCCGCAGTCCTCATTAGGTTTCGAACCATAAAACTCTGGAGGATTCAGGCTGATAAAATCGCGGGCTCTCGCACTCACCGCCCTATCACCTTGGCTCGGACCTTGCCGCTGAGCTTGCGCGGCAACCAATTGGGCCGCCACCGAATTGCTTCGCCACCCGCCGGCCCCGAGCCGCCCGGCCGTGTGAGCTGCTGGGCCGGGGCTGTGGCGAAACTCTTTCCCCCCCCGCTGGACACCGGTGGAGCATGAGAAGTCCGAAGAGGGCTTTGTTATGAGACTCTCCCTCTTCTACCTCCACCAGTGGCTCCCGTTCAACTCTTCTCCCAGCCACCGTCTTGGCCTTGCCCCTTTGGGCCGCCGTAGCTTTTCTCTTCACAGGCATTGCTGAAATCATAGCAAACGATTAGGAGAAGAACGAGGAATCCTGGTATATGCTCTATCGCACGATCTAGAGTGCAAAGAAGGTCAGTTATTCCTAAATGCCCTGCAGCCTCCTGTTTATAAGTGTGGCGCGCTTCACACCCATAAACAGGACTCTACCGAACACGGCTCGTAGACAACCCCTAGGACGAACTGCTCTGATACCACTTTTGTCACGACCCTACCAGAGGCCGTGACGGGTGCCCGATAGTATCCTACCAGCACCTCTTATAATATATTCTATTCGTGCTACTGAGTGGGCCACATGGACGATACAATCATATCTTACTCAACATAATCATCAACAGCATACTCGTGAACGAGTGTCAGTGGATTTTACCAAAAGAGTATACATCCATAAAGGCGAGCAGGACTACAAAACTTTAAACTGTACACGTCTGTCTACGAGCCTCTAAATAAGATACATATATCCACAAGTCGGGGCCGGATTCCACCGTGCCCAAATATGTACACAAAAGTAGTACCGGTAAACTGAAGCTCCGGAACAACTGGAGCGCTTCCAATATGCTGCTGGTGGGGCCCCTAGGGATCAGATGCGTCTACCTGTTTACCTGCGGGCATGAACGCAGCGTCCACAAGAAGGGACGTCAGTACGAGCAATGTACTGAGTATGTAAGGCATGAGTAACAATATATGGAAGGATACAAAGCATGAATAGTAACAAAACGAAAATATAGAACATATCGCATCATGAGATAAAGAGCAACCTGTACATCTGAGTGCCTTTTAGGCGGGTACCATGCATGCTTAGTGCTGCGGAACGTGCAGCCCGATCCATATATATACATATATTATATTGCTGCGGAACGTGCAGCCCGATCCATGATATATATTGCTGCGGAACGTGCAGCCCGATCCATAACCACATATCCCGCGTCCGGGACGGTATCATATTATATCATACCAACTGATCAGGTGGTTACGCGTATATAACGCTCTCGCCCTTTTCCATATTCCCCATATTCATATACATATATCACATTCATATATCATATTCATATATCATATTCATATTTCATATTCATATCATATTCATATATCATATTCATATATCATATTCATATCATATTCATATATCATATGAGTAGCATGCATGAGAGCCCAAATAAAGTCATGTATATATCGGAGTGACATAAGGTCGGTAGCCTCCGATCATATTATGGATTAATCGTGGCCGCTTCGTCTCACGTTGGAGGAACGATTATTATAAGGTGAGACTGTCAATGAAGAATAGCTTCACCAGGAAATAGTTCAACATTCTCATATCGTTATTGAAAATCCGGGCAATAGTTATATCAAAAATCTTTCGGACTCGTACTTAAACATATCATTTCTCATAAGTATATCAAAGTATCGTAGGGACCATAGTCGTATATCAAATCATTCCGAGCCCGCCTATGAAGAATCAAGTCATCATGTGTCACAAAACTTTCTACGAACAAATCGAGGCGATCCGAGCCTTTCGAGGGGTGAAAGTTACGGACTTTCGTAGTTTCGGAATTGTTTAGAAACAACTCTTTTGAAAGCAAAATCTTTATGCAATTTTTGAAACTTGATTATACAAATGACATAGGGACTAGGAATTGACCATATTAAGAATACAAATATCAAGAAGTCAATGAGAATCATAGACATGCTCGGATCACCGAAATAGAGTTACCTCGAAGTTCGTGTCATAACTTATTCTCAACTAAGACATGCCAAAGAAAGAAGGGGTGAGCCTTAACATACCTGCTCGACCTCCTATTGGCTACGTCTATCCGCCCGAGCTCGCAAATCTACATTCGAGAGGATTCACACTAATGTTAGTCTCTGTATTACATACTTATCTCAAGTTCCAACTTAAACTATTTTATATTCTATCGAAAATCGGGCGAAATCTCCCCCCGTTTAGGTGCCTAGCCCGAATTCTCAATTCATCAACCAACAACAACAACAACAACAATATCAACATCAATAATATCATTTCCCATATCAAAATATTTCATAAAACAGCCCACACGCTGTTTTCCAATTTCCACAACTAGTCAATTCACTATTCAACCATTTAATCGTTCTACCGAATTCATAAACTACACCAACAATCCGCATGCCAATAATCATCATTCTTATGGACACAAGAACCTATATTAACATCATACTACTCTCAAAAACAGCCCACAACAATTGCGACGTCAACATGAGTCATCAAACATTCATTTTCATTATAGAATCCGCAACGCAACATTTCAAACATACTAAATAAAATTAGTCCTTCAATCCTATATAATACTACATGTACACGGCCCAACTTGCAACAATCACAACTTCAATTTAAACCATTCAATACTTTCATTTCCATCACATAGAATTCACAACAACAACAACCAAAACATGCTAAACAAAGTTGATTCTTCACCTCTACACATATGCACCCAATTCGGCCAACACCATAATCCATAGATTAATGAATTCCATTCATTTCCATATACTATAACATGCTCAAATCATCCATAGAACATGTAAGGGAGGATTAAATCTTACCTTTTCCACCAACTTCTCCCACGGCTAGCTTTGGTGAAACACAACAACGAGCGGTTTTCTTGTTCTAACAACCACTCCACGTTGACGAGGACGTTCCAATTAGTAGAGAAACTAGGAGAAAATAATTTTTGGAGATCAATTCTTGGACCTCAAAATTTCCAAGCTCTTGGCCGAATAGGCCTTGTTGCTTTCTCTCAAATTTTCTTGAAGTTTCCAAGTGATGAAGATGATGAAATGAGATGACTTGGTCATCTTTTATTTCAATTAGTAGCCAACCATGTGGCCATGGCCCACACCAAGGTGTCCGGCCACATGGCTCCCCTTATTCTCTTTTTCTTTCTTTCTTTCTTTCTTTTTCTCCAAGTTTCTAGAATTTCTTAAGTCATAAAGATGACCAATTTTATTGCTTGCTTAGTCATCTTGTCCACATGTACACTTAATCCTTGAAATATAATAGTTTCTGAATTCCAAGTTTGCCCTTAATATTCCATGCCCATAATATTTGTAAGCGACTTGCGCATTAAATCAAAAACCGGAAAATGGCCTTGTCCTTATCTTTCCTTCCATAACCTATTACACGAACTCGGACTCTTGTATTGCAAAACGAGCATCAATAATCTTGCATCCTTTCGGCAATAACTCCGGTGTCTATAGTTAACTAGCTAACTCCTAATAAATCTCAATGTACCGAAACTTGGGGGTGTAATAATAGGAATCATGCCTTTTGAAAGAAAGGGACTAGCCTTAACATACCTTTTCAGTCGCCTTAACTTTAACTATTTAATGCTTATCCTCCCAAGCTCGTAAATCTACATTCAGGAGAATTCATATTATCGTTAGGCTTATCGTCATATGCTTGTCTTAAGCCCTCAAATTAATTCCTTTTAAAATCTGTCGAAATTCGGGCAGCATCTCCCCTGTTTATATCCCTAGCCCGAAATCACAATACCAACAAAACAACAACAATAAAAATACTAATATCAACCACATCATCATCAATACCAAAATATTCCATAAAATATCCCACACGATGTTTTCAACATACAATAACAATATACACTCCCTTTCTTCCCAATCAAGGAGCATAATCTCATCAACACACCAACAACATTAGATACCATACATATACATGTAAATTAGCCTAACCACACGGCCACAACATGCCCAAAACAGTCCATAAACACAACAACTACAACACAACACTTTATGATCTTTCCTCCATAACTATATTTACTTTTAAGACTTGCTAAACCTTCAAATCAACTCAACATAAGAGATAGGATGAAGAACATACCTTATACTTGAATAAATTTAGCCACACCAACTTTCATCAAGACCAAACTCACCACAACATCAAGTAGAAGCAAGAACAATCACCTTTCATGGACTGGTTTGGTGTAATCTTGTTAAATCCTTAATTTAATGGGCTATAAATGTTTGGGGGATGTGTTAGGAAGTTTCTAGGACTCATGAGAATGCAAAATGATGAAAAAATGGGGTTGATGGGGTTTTTATACCCCTTGAAAGTCGGTGGAACCGACTTTCCAAAGTGGGACCTGCGGAAGCCATTTGGCAGTTTAAGGGGTTATCTTAAAATGGCCATAACTCCTTACTCTGATGTCGTTTTGACGAGCGGTTTGTTGCGTTGGGAACTAGACTCGACGAACTTTATTTTAGGATTTTGAAACACCTTAAAACTCTTAATATACTTAGAGATATACCCCTCCAAAATTGACCCAAAATTCTATCCAAAATTCTGCCAACTTTTTTCCAAATTTTCGACAAATTTATTTTCTTCGATTTGCTTGGTCCCGGAATCTTTCGAAACTCTCCGTACATGATATTTATCATTAATCATACTTGATAATGGTCATGTCCTTTGGTTTCAAGGTTGTCTTTCCCGATTACGACTTACGAGATTGTAATTCATCCTTTACTTCATTGTTACGTACTTCCCATGACTTATACCTTCAAAAACTTCATGGGACGTCTCCGATACTCCATTAATACGATGAAGTACGTAGCATGCTCATTCTCTGAAAGTGCGAGGTGTAACAGGTAGTCTCCGGCATACCACATGTGGGACCCTCTAGTATATACAATAATCTTGTACAGTTTAAATAAATATTATATATTTAAAGCATTCTATTTATATTTATAAATATTATCTTAGTCTTTATTATTGTTTATAGAGTGTCACATCCTAAATTGATAATAAAAAAAAAACGTGACACATTCTAAATAAAGTTATGCATTAATTTAAAAATAACACGAAACCCTAAAACATAAATAACATAAAGCTAATGACTACAAGTCTTCAAACAAAAATGGACTTCGAGCACTTTTCAACCACTAAAACGACAATTCGAATTTTTGCGTATCTCCGATGTATTAAGCCTACCTTATTAATCACACAAAAATAAGTAGGGTTCTATATAAAATATTGAAGTTCCGGATACGTAAAAAAGTGTGAAAATATAAAAGAAAGAGAGTTTCAGCGAAGTAAGTAGCACCTATAGCGCAGTATTTTACTGCGCTAAAGGAGAGAGTCAAAATCCTTTAGCGCAGTTGTCACACCCCAACTTTTGATAGGGCATGATGGGCACCCGACCCTTACTTAGGGCCGAGCGAACCCGCTGATCCTCGTGATTGTCACACCCCGATCTTACTAGGGTGTGATGGGCACCCGACCCCATACTCGGAGCCGAGCGAACCCGCTGACTCTTATTACATACATATTCTCTTTGGATTCTTAAAACAAATGATAGTAAAATACATAGTAAAATTTTCAAAATCTTTTTGTCGTTTCTCAAATTAAACACAGTCTGTAAACATAAGGGCTCTGTAACATAATGTATAGTAAAAACACATCAACTAGTAGAACCCTTTTTAAAGCTGACACTCTAGACCCACGACTCTGTCTGCAAAGTCTCTAACTCGAACATGACGTCATAGCATAGGACTCTTGACCCGGCAACTCTCCAGAGCAAATGGAGATGCCAACTCCGCTGGAACATCTTCTATAGTGGCTTCTGATCATCTGGGTGTACCTGCGCGGCATGGAACGCAGCCCCCGAAGAAGAGGGGTCAGTACGAGCATGTACTGAGTATGTAAGGCATGAAAAGTAACTCAGTCGGGGATGTAATCATGTGTAATAACAGTATGGAGATGTAGAACATATCATGTAAAAGAGGGTATCCTGTACATATGAGACATATCAAGTGTAAGGGAGTAAGCTATACATATGGAACATGTAACCTGTACATATAGGACATATCATGTGTAAAGCTGTAACCTGTACATGTGGAACATATCATGTAAAGCTGTAATCTGTACATATGGAACATATCATGTAAAGCCGTAACCTGTACATATAAGTGCCTCTGAAGGCGGAATCATGCATGCTTATCCGGTCATATCATGTCATAGCGCCGAACAAGTCGGCTCACCCACATAGCGCCGAAGTACGTCGGCTCACCCATATATCCCGCGTCCGGGCATCCCGCGTCCGGGATGATAACGCCAGCTGACCAGGTGGCAATGAACATGTATCCCTTCCCCATATCCCCATGTTTCCCCTCCCTCCCCCCATGTACATATTTAGCATGCATGAGAGCCCAAGGAAAGTCATGTACCTATCGGAGTGACGTAAGGTCGGTAACCTCCGATGATGTTATGGAATAACCATGGGCGCTTTGCCTCACCTTGAAGGAACTAGGACAATAAGGCGAGACTATCAATGAAGAGTAACTTCACGGGAAACATAAAACAAGATCACAACATATCGTTTCATATACTTTGGAACCTTTAAAATAGTCATTGTCCATAAATGGAATTGAGAAATCAAGAAATAGCTTATCATTTTTCATATCGCCGTGTTCATGGTAGAAACATATTCTCGTCATATTCATCATAGACATTTTCTCATATCTGGCATCATTGTTGTCACTATATGATCATGTTCATCGTTTTGGTCGTAAAAGCCCTCAAAAATCATAGGACTTGGTTTTGGAGAAAAATGAATACTTTGAAAAACATTTATAAACCTTTAGGAAGGAAATCATGCTTTAAAACCATTTCTTCTAGCTTTTGAAAATGAAACGTTATGAAAGCGTTTAACTCATCTCACGTAGGAATCATGCCATAGAAAGAAAGGGCGTAGCCTTGACATACCTGCGCCGCGCCTTATTAGCTACGCTTATGTGTCCGAGCTCGTAAGTCTACATTTAAGAGGATTCATACTAATATTAGTCTCTTCATCGCATTTGCACCATACTTCA
>NW_026722334.1:0-7827 GCF_029784015.1 Lycium ferocissimum | reverse complement strand
GGCTCCTTTGACTTTGTTTGGAGCCAAAAATCGTGAATTCAAAAAACCTCAAAACCCTAGTTACTTCACCTATAAATACATCCTTAAGTCCATAGCCCGGGGGGGAATGTTTTCTTTTTTTTTTTGGTCGGTGGCATACTCTAAATCTCATACTACTCTGTCCTTAAATATTTTCTTATAGAGGAATTTCTGAGTTCTTGGTTCTGAAATTTTTTGGTCTGTTTGCCTTCCCTATATTATACGATTTGATAAATTATTTCTCTTGAACAATTTCTGGACCAAGAAATCTGTCTGGTTCGTTTCAATCTGAGGATCGAATCATTCGTCGTAATCGAGTGTAGATCCGAGACCTCCATACCCCAGTCCACTGCACCTACAAAAGGTGAGTTTTTATCTATTTATTTATATTCTCCTTTAAATTCTGCATAATTTTCTTTTTTTTAGTTTGTTTTGTTTCATATTTCAGTTATGTAACTTAGCTTTGTATACGTTGGTTTGTCTGGTTTAATCGGTGGTATTAGCGATAGGTCGAAGTTTGGAATTCGACTGTGTAAAATAATGTGGAAATTTAGTGGTTTGTACGTATTTGTTTGGTTACGAGGCTACGATCTCACCGATGTGTTTGAAATCCCTTAAATGCTTGAATGTCGCTAATCCCTCTCTTCCCTTTTTTTGTTCGATTCGATGTTTTTTTACGTGTGTTCATGATTCTTCGTTTGTGAACTTGAAATGGTTTTAGTTCATTATGTAAGTTTCCTTCGCATCGTCCGGTCCTCTCGTTTTATCTTCGTTCGCTGGGTAGTTTGTTTTAAATCCCGGTTGCGTTCCGATTCAGTCTTTAAATATCTCCATTTCAGTTCCGTTATTACTCTCCGTAATACCTTACCTTTTTTTATTTTTTTTATTTTTTGCATTCTAGGCATTTTGTGCTCTGTTGTCCTGTTATCAGCATGTTCATTTGGAGATTAGCTCACTTACGCGTTTGTTGTTCGAATTCTGTTTAGCTTAGTGAACACGCTCAAACCGGGCTCGTTGTGTTTGCCCCTTTGCCGTGGTAATTGCTGATTTGGCAAAGTCGTTAAATCGCGTGGCTTCGGGGAATAGGTCGTGTTCTTTCAAAGTCTAGGTAGCATGACATCGAGTCCTTGAATCTTCCCGATAAGTGGTGTCACATGGTTATCCTATCATGTTACTCCTCGATCTTCCTTTTCGATAACTAATTCTTTGATTCCATTTCGTATATGTTTGTCATTCGCAAATATTTTCAAAACCAAAATCTGTGCCCATTTGTGCTTTATTTAAGGTCCAACTTTGTAGAGTCATCACGTACCACTACGGGTTGTTCTTCCTTCGTGTTGCCTTAAGGCTTACTATGCATTATCATTCATTTTACCCGATCGATAGCAATAGCCCCATTTCACTATTTTGCCGAGCTTCTAGCCGAATCGTTTGCACCCATACTTGCCTTTACCTGCTATTATCTCCGAGTGTTAAAACGCCGTTTCCTCTTAGTTTGCCTTATGCCATCCGCCAAGGCCCCGCACTACGTGTTTCAAAATACTTGCTGCTTTTCTCGCCCTATTATTTAGTATACATACTATGTATCTCTAGGTCTAGTTATATTTGGCTCAACTAATGGTGGTTGGTTACCGTTTGTTGAATATGTGATCTTGTTCTCTGAATTGAGCACATCGTCGTTGAGTTTAAAACGCACATTTACCCATCATGTTTATTCTTTGATGAAGTGTATCTATTACACACTTTCTCGTTACTATTCCAAGTTACACACGCTCTCGCCGTGGCTTCGAGGTGGCCATTGCTTGGGTTTGTCCTCGCTTGACTTTAATAATCGCGCATTTTCTTTTCATCGTGTCTTGCTTACAACATTCGTTATCTTGTTGCCTTTGCCTTTTCAGGGGAGTTATGTGACTGATTTGTTATTAATGTTTTGGTCATTAAGGTCTCCTACAATATGAATTTCATGTCTATATACTTGATATTGTCCCCTTATACGTTGTGCTGCTTCGTTTAAATATCGAAATAAGCTGTCAGTTGCTTTTAAAATATGCTATGAGCTAGTTGTTTGCGTCTTGGTGTACAATTCTGTAATGAAATATCTGACTTAGGTTTTATTTGATTCCATGTCTAGAAATGCACTAGTAGGTGTGTGTATGAACTGTTTTGAGACAACTTGTTAATCATGTTAATATTAATAGATCACTAATCCTTTTCCTTTTCATTTTTGTGCATGACTATCGTATACGAGTCCCTCGGACTGGTCTCCTCCCGCATTTTGGCGTTGGGCCAAAAGCCCAACGTGACCTCCTACATACCGGCCACAATCCGTCCGCAAAAAGAAAAAATGGAAAAAGAAAATCCGGGCCGAAACCCAAACAAAGCCGCAGACGATCCAAGAAAGTGGGGTTCAGCCCATTTCATTATATCTACTCCTCCATCTTTTTTATATATTTATTTTTGTGTGTATTTAATGTGTATTGTATGACTAACATTCTTTTGTTTTGTTAATTTAGATAAACCTTAGTGACATTAAGGGTTCTAATTTAGTAAATAGGTAGGAAGAACTAACAATTAATACCATAAGTTTCATTTTCTTCCTTTATATTATAGTTATTTATAGTATCGTAATATTTATTTTCAAAATAATTGATTTTTTTTAAATAGCATATTTTGAATTAAAGGAGTTATGTCTTATTTATTATTATCTTAGAAATTTCGAAAAATCACTAATACGCAAACATAAAATCAAATATATTTTATAAATAACTCTCTAAGTTTTGAATTAATTATGCATATTCTTAAAGAATAGTTAATAAAAAATAAAGAAAACTCTCATCGGCTATTTTGTTCATACTACTAGAAATGCAAAAAAAACTAATTAATACCTCGCCACTCGAATTATGTCAAATGTTTATTAAAACGCTGCATAAATCCCACTTTCTTCTATTTATAATTTTCTATAAATCTTATTTTAATAGCACCACTATATTTCTATAACCTTAACAATATTTACAAATTATTTTATTTTCTATAATATCACATTTACACTTAGCCTAATTAGATTTAAGTAATTAATTCACCTGGGATTAACCATTATTAATGGAACCTGGAGGATGCCTAATACCTTCCCTCTAGGTTAGTTGAACCCTTACCCAGAATTTTGGTTTCGTAGACTTTAAAATAAAATCAACTTTAGATAATAACTTTAATGAACTTTAGGTGCCCTAATTCACCGTAAATAATTAGGTGGCGACTCTTAACTTTAAATAACCCCGGAATTACCGGGATGTTGTAAACTATTTTGACCCCGGTTAAAATAGGGTATGACAACTCTTCAGCATGTTCCTAGGAGGGAAAGTAAGAAAGCCGATGCTTTATTTACTCTAGCTTCAGCGCTTACTCTGCCAGATCAAACACAAGTGACTATCTGTCAAAAATGGGTAGTACCTCCGTCAAATGAGGATGAAGGCGCAGAAAGTGAGCTTGAGCATCTCGTAGTCAAGTTTCAAGCCGCAAAGGAAGACTAACGACAACCCATCATTGACTACTTAAGTTATGGGATACTGCCAGAAGACTCAAGAAGAAGAACTGAGATTCGTCGTCGTGCACCTCGATTCCTTTACTACAAGGATACCTTATATAGAAGATCTTTTGTGGGGAAACTCTTGCGATGTTTGGGGGAGGATGGCGGGGCTAAGATTTGCAAAGCACATTCGAGTATGCGGATCACATCAATCCGGACCAAAGGTCCACTTTCACATAAAAAGGATGGGATATTATTGAACGATGGTGAAAGATTGCTTGGACTATGCTCGAAGATGCAAGGCTTGTCAGTTTCATGTGAATTTTATACATCAGCTGCCCGAAGCATTACACCCGACCGTCGCATCTTGGCCATTTGACGCTTGGGGGTTGGATGTTGTTGGTCCGTTACCGAAGTCTTCTGGTGGACACTTGTACATCCTAGGCAACCGATTACTTACTCGAAATGGGCCGAAGTCGTCGCTCTTAAAGAAGTGAAGAAGGAGAATGTTGCGAACTTTATCCGAGTAAATATCATCTACCACTTCAAGATTCCTCGTTACATAATAACGGACAATGGCAAGCCATTTGATAACAAATTGATGAACAAGATTTGTGATCTCTTCGGCTTTTCTGCGCGTAAATCTTCTATGTATCATCTTGCCAACGGTCTGGTCAAGCGTTCAATAAGACTTTGTGTAACTTATTGAAGAAGGTTGTCTCCAAGTCCAAAAAGGATTGGCATGGACGAATGGAAGAAGCCTTGTGGGCATATAGGACAACTTACCGCACACCAACGCAAGCAACCCATACTCGCTTGCTTATGGAGTTGAGACGATCCTACCACGAGCGCTAAATACCTTCTTTACGACTTGCTAATCAAGAAGGGCTGACCGAAGAGGAAAATGCTCGATTGCGTCTTGCGAGTTAGAAGCACTTGATGAGAAAGGCTGGAGGCTCGACAAAATCTTGAATGTTATCAAGCCCGTCTATCTCGTGCCTTCAACAAAAAGGTTCGCTTGAGGTCCTTCCGGGGAGATCAAGTCCTTGCGATAAGAAGACCCATCATCGTTTCCCATAAGTCCGGAGGCAAATTCACCTCAAATGGGATGGACCATATGTCGTGCGAAGCGTATTCAAGTGGCGAGCATGCTTGTTGATGCGGATGGCACCGAGGATCGGTCCTATCAACGCAAAGCTCTTGAAAAAGTACTATCCTTGAAGTAAGATGACGCTTCTTAAGGCACGAGCATAAACTACATGCAACACCTGGCCCGCAAGAGTATAAACTCAAGGCACGGCCCAAAAAAAAATGTCCACTAGGTTGAAAATCTCGCAAGAGGCGGCCTAGGCAAAAGTTAAGACGCAAAAAAAAATGTCCGCTAGGTTGAAAACCTCGCAAGGGGCGGCCTAGGCAAAAGTTAGGACAAAAAAAAAAACTCATTTTTCTGAACTACGGTATGACTTGATCCTCTTCATCGAGGTACGTAGGCGCTTAGAGTTTTATTCTAAGTTCAGTCGCATGAGTAAAAAAAAAAAAAAAAAAAAAAAACGCATCCCTCTATGCGTTGTTCAAAATGAAGTTCGCCTAACCAGGCGCATGGAGATCGTACATACAAGCATCCTTTTGCTTCAATTTGGACTTTCACTAAATATCAGTAGTCCAACGAAGGCAAATCTCCATAACAAATGGGTTTCTCCAATGGAATGACCGTAATCTCTTAGCAAGTGGTTAAATCAAGAGTTAAAGTCCGTAAAACCATTGGTCTCCAAATTGAAGGCCTCAAATCCGGCAACTCTTTGAGTTGAAGTCCAAAGACATTACAACGCAATGCGAAGCCTTCAAATATGTTAGTCTTCAAGCTAAAGTTTCAAATCCACCATGTATGCAAGTTGAAATCTTAAAATTTAGCAAGTCTGCGGGCTGAAAGTCTCAAATCTTCCATAACTGCAAGTTGAAGTCTTCAAATCCTCCAAGGCTTCCCAAGCTTACCGTTCTTAGGGCGGGGACGAGTGTCCATCCCTTTGCGCCTTAAGATTACCTTACCGTTCTTAAGGCGGGGACGAGTGTCCATCCTTTGCGCCGTAAGATTATCTTACCTTTCTTAGGGCGGGGATGAGTATCCATCCCTTTGCGCCGTAAGATTACCTTACCGTTCTTAAGGCGGGGACGAGTGTCCATCCCTTTGCGCCGTAAGATTACCTTACCATTCTTAAGGCGGGAATGACAATCCATCCCTTTGCACCATAAGATTACCTTACTGTTCTTAGGGCTAGGACGAGTATCCATCCCTTTGCGCCTTAAGATTGCCCTCTTCGTAAATGGTCATCTCCTTGAACAAGAAATCATCATTGTCATTGGACCTAAAAAAAAAAAGGAGTACAAGGCGCTAAAAGAAAACGCTGGAAAGAACAAAATTACCTGTCAAAGGATTAACTTCAAGCGACTGGCAAGCAAAGCAAAATCGATGTTCACAAATTGGAGAACACGCAGGCTTATATAGGTGATTAAAAGGTGACTTATGAGATGTCATTAACGGTGTGGGATAAATTGTTATCCGTTGGGCTATATATATATATATATATATATATATATATATATATATATATATATTGAAGTATATGACGTGCAAAAAGCGGCTACATATTTGATACCAACATGGACTCGATTCTTTGTTTCACAAAGGAATCAAAACGTGCATGATCAATCCTAGATCATGTAGGAGTTGAGTTGGAGACAAAGTAATGTGACTTCATGGAAACCACGTGCAGATGTGATATGTAATGTTTGGTTACTGCCATTGGATGGAATGCCCATTTGTGGTAAAAAAAAAAAAAAAAAAAAAAAACTAAGGAAAATATTGGAGAAGTCCACTTGGCTTACATGCTACATAAATAAGAAGTGATTAAATAAATTGCTTACTATAATCAAGGGTTCGACTCTGTTAGAATGGTTTTGAGGATAAATGATACTATAATAAATCCATGAAATATTTTGGGTTTCCAAAAGAAGGAGATGCATGTTTTCCCAATTACTTCAAGCCTAGTCTTGAAGTTCGACAAATTTACCTCTCGACAAGTCTTGAAGTGGGGGCATTTGTGGATAACGAAATTTTATTAAATTTAATCCATAAGAAATTTGGATTACATTCAAAATATATTAGTCCGAATAAATAAATTGCGGGCTAATATAATTAGGTTAATTATTTAAGTCAATAAATATGGATTTAAGTAATGGTCCAATTTCGTTGGGCTAGTCCATTTAATTGGGCTACATATGATGAACCCACTTTGTCAAGCCCAAGATATCATCTTATCCCAGAGGCCCAAATTGATGCCATGTGTCAAATGACGTGGCACGCCAAGTCAAGCGAAAGAGCCAATAGGATCATGCCACGTGTCAAAATAATGTAGCATGCCTAGTCAAATCAAAGGCTAATGAAGATGCGCCACGTGTACAAGTGACATGTTTCGGCCAATCAAATATCGACATGTCAGCTTAAATCTGATTGGTCGAAAGAAGTCTGTCCTTATCACAACTCCTCCATCTTACAACTATAAATAGAGGTCTCATAATTCAGAAAAAGGACAGAAGTTCTAACAAGAAGCCAGGGAGAGCTCGTGGATCAAACGCCGCATTTCTCTTCGAAAGCATTCAAGCACTCAAGTATTTCTCTAGAAGTTCTAGAGATCCAGACGAAGATTCAAGACCAAGCTCAAAAGCCTTTGAATTCAAGTCCAAGTCAAAATCAAATCCATCAAGTTCAAGATCAAGCTCAAAAGCCCTTGAATTTATTGTTGAAAAGACGAATCAGAGGAATCATAGAGATTGTAACACTCATATTCTGAAATCAAATACAACGATTGTTGCGATATTTTCCTGTCTTGATTATTATTTTCTTGACGTGAATTTTATTGTCTACACTATTATTTTATTCTTTTTATTGGTAAAAAAATACAAAAATTCAGTCAATCAATGTTATCTTTGCTTTTTAAATTTAAACCTTGACAAGACTAAACATATACGGAGTATAACTGTTCTCCATTAGAATACTGAGTGAGCAAAAACAAATAGATAACTTATACAGTACTCCATATTTTTTATGAGTCCGGAACCAAAATGCCCCCAAAAAAATCATTTTGAATCAAAATGCCCCAACAAAAAAAAATGTTACAAAAGTACCTTTAGCGGCAAGAAATACCGCGCTAAAGCACTTAACCGTAACGGCTTCCGTTATGCTTAGCGCAGCATTTCCATCGCGCTATAGCACTTAACTAACGGTCCTT
>NW_026722333.1:0-7599 GCF_029784015.1 Lycium ferocissimum | reverse complement strand
CCCGCCCCTTTTAAAAAACCAAAAAAGGGTTAAGAAAGTCAAATGAATTATCGGACATAGTCAAAAAGACGCTACGTTTTTGGGATGGCACGACAGTTATTCGAACGTAATATCCAACCGTTTTAGATGTCATACTATATTATGAAACTCATAGAGACAGTCATAACAATTATCATATGATAGCAGAACGATAGCCAAGAACTAGCTAAGAAAATCGGACAAACGGAGTCAATTTATGCCTTACCAGAACTATCGGGGTTTTGCGGGCCCACCTCGGACCCAATCATAGTGGTGTACGTAAATTATGGATAATAAACCTTAGGGTGTTCCGACCCCATTTATGGAAGTTGCGTACATATAGTTGATTTTGCCGACAAAAGGGTAAAGGAAACAATTCAATCTTACTGAATGATTTAGAGCCAATTTCAATCTCGAATTGTGAGAAGCAGAGTTGCGTTCGAGGCTCGCATTCAAGCCTGTTATACTTAGAACATGCCAAAGAACAAAAGGCAAGACTTTACATACCTTGGTGATGCTTTACGCTCGTCCAATTTCGATTCTGTTTCGTCAAAAATCTACAAATGGTCATTGTTACTAATTAGCAATTTCAAGCCTTTAGAACTTGAATCTTAACTTATACTTTTCTACAAAAATTTGGGCAGCATCTCCCCTGTACATATAGCATCCCCGAGAATTTAACTCGGCCAGAACAATCAACAACAACCCAACAACAACACCAACAACAATAACAATCGCCACAAATCACAATATAACGCAATTAGTCTACTTTCCAACATAATGCCATAATTCTCATTCCGACTTCACACTTTCAAATCAATACCAACATGCTCTCATTCATTACTAATCAAGGTCATTACAATATAATTTGGAGCATTTCATAGCATTTCTACAATATATTCTCAAGATATACGAAATATACAAACTTTCCACCAAAGCCATAATTCACCCAACACTTCTAACTTTTCAACATAACCTTCCGTAACATATTTTTACTTTTCAATTCCATTAACAACCATCATAATTTACATCCTACAACTTCATTTCCATAATTACATAAACTATAATAAAATCACATACTTTCCGACAACAACTTAGCAACAACTTTCTCATGCCAACTAAGACCATTAGCCTTCCATTTTCATCACAAGACTCCAACAACACAATTAATACACTAAATAATTTAATTCATATTCCCCCTCTAACTTGTTGCACACGGCCCATACACACACACATTCACAACACACAAAATTTCCATACTTTTTGTTTACTTCATAAGGCCTTAACAACATAATCAACATACTAAACAAGTTCAACCATTTCCTTCACCCTACAATATCCCACGGCTACAACATAAACACACACACATGGCTAACACACACACACAATCACAATTCCATGATTTCCATACAATCCCACTTATTCTAACATTCATAAATCTTCCATAACATAAAAGGAAAACATGAAATTCTTACCTCTTCCACTAGGCTTTCCTTGCCAACACAAACACTTCCTTGCCTTAAAAATTATACCATGTTGGAGAGGATCTTGAGCTTAGTAGTAATTCCAAAAGAGTTGGATTTTTAAACCAAGAATTGAGCTCCAAGAATTTTTCTTCTTTCTTTTTTTTTTCCTCTTTCTCTCTTGGCCGATTGCCTTGTCTTTCTTTTTCTCTTCTTTGCTTTATTTTTTCTTGAAACTTCTATGGATAAACACATATATATAATAAGCTCCCCTTAATAATTTGTCACATGGAATTAATTTTCCATGGACTTGGGCTAGCCTTGGCCGGTTGGGCCTCCTTTCTCCTTCTTTTTTTTTTTTTTAAAATTTCAAGCCCAATTATTCCATGTTCATTTCTTGTAATTCATGCAACTATTTTTCAAAATTCCAATTTTGTCCTTAGGCCTTCTCCATTGTTTCCGCATTCAAGTCTCCATAACCGGCATACACGTATTAAGAAAAATCCAAACTTACCCTTATTCCTTACAAGTCGAGGTTAATTCCAAGTTTTCCAAATACGCAAAATTGCCGGATATAACATCCTCCCCTCCTTTAAAACATTCGTCCTCGAATGTTAAATTAGCCTTATAGGTTTTACAAACACTTCGGGGGGAGGTCTTCCTGCCAATTTCATACTCACACTTGATCGAAGCAATTGTAAGAGCCCTCACTTTCCAAGTCCTTCCATCATTCTCGATATTGCAGTATTGGGGCTGTTCGAACTCCTAATTAGTCTAGCGGTCCGTACAATCTTAAATAGAACATATAACAAACAGGATCTTTATCAGAATCAGAAGATCAAACGGATGTCAGACGGAGTCATATCCGGGATCAGAAGTACAGAAGTATAGCAGACAGGATCGTAATCATACATCATACCAAACAAATTTATGATCCGAGCCAGACGCACAGAAGCATATCGGACAGACCTATAATCAGAATCAGATATACTGAACTACATCGGACAGATCCGTAATCAGAATCAATCGTATTAGAGTATGTCGGACAGATCCGTGATCAGAGTTAGACGTACGGGGATGTATCAAACAGATTTGTAATCAGATTCGGACGTACAGAGGTATATCGGAGAGAAACGTAATGGGATTTAGAAGTACAGAGGCATAGTAGACAGAGCTTCTTCGTAATCAGAGGCGCAGAAATGTGGCATACAGAATCACGATCAGAGGTACAGAATATAGTTGGCGGAACACGGTACGCATCGATGCACATATTTTCTAAGAAAGATTAATAACATACCTGGGTCCACGTTTGGCGACGCCTCTGGGTCCTGCCGACTAGTCAAAGCGTATATGCGGTTCGAAAGACCGCTAAAACTAGGAGCTCGCGACCTCGCGACCGCTGTTTGGGCGCGGGCATACCCTGGCCGGCGCGGGCGCGGCCGAAAGACCGGGGAGAAGATGAGCCGGCAATCGACCCCGTGGGGCTGGTGAAGCCACCGAACCCGCCCCTTGGCACTCTCTCTCACAATATGATCTTGTCTACCGCAAAAATAACAGGTGCCCGTAGCGCGATAGCACTCCCCCGGATGGGGCTTCCCACAATATGTCACGACCCAACCCCGTAGGCCGCGACTGGTGTCCTAGCTGGACACCCATACATACCTACCTAACAGATCCGGCATGCCAAATAGCTAATTCCGATCAGACATACATAAATCCATACAGATATAAGGTGCATCGCACGAACATACATATACATATATACATACTGAAACCTGTACAGAAGCCGTTAGGGCTATCATATCAGACAAAGTCGCATCTCGCCCATACCTACCCAGACAAAGGACAACCCACAAACCCACAAAACATGTCTACGGTGCCTCTAACATACGAACGAGAATCGAGAAGACGGGACGGGCCCCGCCGTACCCAAATAGTCATATATACGAACATATGAACAAGGGACATATATATACTAAAAGTATCGACTCCCGGGATCAAGGGAGCTCTCCAAACGACAGACCGATGACCCAAGCGGCGTGTATCACGCGCGCGCCCGAGACGCGCGGGCATGGCATTACGCCCCCGGCACGGGGGGCACGATGCAGGTACCGAGTATGTGTTTAAAACATAGCATACATAATTAAAAAATAACCGTAGTCGGATATGTAAAATCGTAATAGACGGAAGTGCGCGAAATAGAGCCGGACGTAATCGGATTCATAGCGGGGTAGTCGGACTTACGAGCGTACAAAGCGAGTCGGACTTACGAGTGTGCGTAACGGTAGCCAAAGCGAGTCGGACTTACGGCAGCGTATGTACGTACCCTATTATGTCGGATTTAGAATTGCGGGCGACGTAGGCACGATGCGACGTAAATACGGTGTGACGGACGGACTCTCGGACAAAACCAAATCTCAAATGTATGCTGCATGCACCGCAGTCCGAATCGTACGTACGTAACCGTAATGTACAGACCGATGTATGCGCAGTCATAATCATATACGTACATACATGTATCGTATATCAAATTCCAATCACATATGAGCGTATCCCCCGCCTTAATAAGGGACGCGTACGAACCCGCCCTCGTAGTACGGACGCGGTGACAGCATGGGGAGATCAAATGCCCCCCGGCCGCCCCCCGAAATTCACATAATCGATCATACGACGACGATCCCCCCCCCGCCATCCAGGGACGGGTAAAAATGCAAAGGTGCACGAATCACAACCGGCCCGGCGCAAAAGGGAAGCATTGGTCACCCAAAACCATCCGAAAACCATATACAAGGACCGACATACGACTTAATAAAACCCAAAGGGGCGGTAAATCGAGAGTGGGATTATGTCGACAGTGTCCAAAACGTTCCGATGTCGACTAATATCAAGTTCGACGATGGTCATTACTTTTTGGGGACGGGAACTTTGGGGTTATTTGAAAAGGGAAAAAAGACGTTTGAGCCATGGGGGTATCGGGGGGGCCCACCCCCGACCATGTGAAATACGTAAATTGGGGATAATAAACCTTAGGTCTCCATAATCATCTTAAAGTTTTTGACCCCATTTTAAGGGTTGCATACTTATAGGTCACTTGGGAAATTGGTTCAATTTTCGAAAATTTGGCGCATTTTCAATTTTGGGTTTTGGGTGGTGGTACCAAGGCTGTTTTTCAAGCCCGTTACACTGAACATGCCAAAGAAAAAAGGAAGGTTTACATATTGCCGCCACGCTCCTCAAATCTCAATTCCCGCTCGTCCAAAACCGCAAATGGTCATTCTTCCCAAATTATATTCAGAAGTTAACATTTCAATCGGGGGTTATACGCTCCAAATTTTAAAGATTCCCCCTATAAATACAACACCCCCGGATTTGGGGTTTTAAAATATATCAACAACAACACCCCCAATCCAACAACAACAACAAGTATTACAAAATGCACAAATGGCGCAACTAGCCATTTTCCGTCATAAACAATAATTTCCGTTTAACTTCACACTTTCAATCCAACATTGACATTTGCATTTATCAACCCAACAAGATCTTTAACATTCCATATCATTTTACGAAATAATATACAAAATATAAAATTTTCCCCCAAAAAACATAATCCACTCAAAACTCCAAAATTTTAACATAAATATTCGACATATTTTTTTTAATTTCACTTACAACAATCAATATACCTCTTTCGACTTCATTCTTCTCAATTACAACTATAATAAAATCATATCTTTTTCCCACAACAACTTAACGATGAATTTTTCATATTAACTTAAACCATTATTCTTCCATCTTCATCACAAGACTTAAAAACACAAATTTACATACTAAATAATTTAATTCAATTTATTTCATACCAAATTCCACACGGCCACATTCCATTTTTTTTTCCCAAATTTCACTAACTCATTCAACTTTCATTTCCAATACAATTTTCACCATAACTACAACTAAATTACACAATAATATTCAAACATTTTTCATGCAAAACCATGCACAAAACGGCCCCAAAACAACATACATACTACACGCTACACTCTAAATCACAATTTCCATAACTTCCATGCAACTCCACTTATTCTAACATTTATAATCTTCCATAACATAAGAGAAAACATAAATTTTATTTTCCAATAAATTCTTCTTAAAGGGAGAACTTTCTTTAGATGATTATACCAACTTGGGGAGGAACTTAGCTTATAGTAATTCCAAAAGAGATGAATTTTTGAACCAAAAATGAGCTCCCAAATTTTTTTTTTTTTTCTTTTTTCTCTTCTTTCTCTTTGGCCGTGGCCTTCTTCTCTTCTTTTTTTTTGATTTTTCTTTTTAATTTTTTAAGTTTCTTGAAACCAAACTCCCTTTTATAAATTTCACATGGAAATTTAATAAAATTGTTTTTAAAAAGTGGGGGGACCCCACCATTGGGCCTTATTTCATTTTTTTTTTTTTTGGGCCCCAACCTCACAAATCATATTTCATAATTCCCGAAAAATTTAAAATTTCAATTTTTCCCGGGGCCTTTCCGTATTTCCCGTTCAAATTTCCATAACCCGGTACACCTACTAAGAAAAATCCAAACTTGACCTTATTCCTTTCAAACCAAAATTATCTTAAGTTTTCCAAAACGAAAAAACCCCAATAACAATCCCTTCCGGGCATGGGGGGCCCAACGGCCAACGTCGGGGGCCAGGCCCCCAAAATCGGCCCGGCCCGACGGACTGGCCCTCAAAAAACCGCCGGCGGGGTACCCCGGGCCCCCACGGGGGGGATCTTTGGGACCGCGGGCCTCCCCCAATTCCCAAAAACCCCGGACCGGGCCCTTGGGGCCCCCTCCGGGTAATCCCTCCGGGATGTTTCCCTAGCCGATCCTCCATCCCGTCGTAGGCCAGTGGCGATGTCCTGTCCCCCACGCCTCGCCTCAAAATCAACCAGCCGCCCCCACCATCCAACCGGCATTGTCCCCCAATCGGACCCGGGGGAACGGCCGAGAATCAAACTCCCAAATTTACTCACGAACACTCCGACCCCCGCTTTTCCCAAAAAAAGGGCAAACCCCCCCCCGTGGGCCCCCCGGGGGAAAAAGGGGGAGGAACGCCAAAATTATCCCCCGGGGGGGGGCCTACCCCCGGAGCCCCCGGGGCTCTACCAATTGGGGGACATCTCGAACCGTCGAAGCTCAAACGACTCGGTTCCCCCCAAGCCCCACCCCCCAAGGCGTCTCATCCCCCGAAAAACCGGGGGCCTCGTCGGGGGGGGACCCAAAAAAACGGGGGGTTAAGCAAGAAATCGCGAACCCTCCACACCCCCGTCATCGTCATCATTACCTCTCCCCCCCGCGTCCGCGGCTTGTCCCGCCCCTTTTGTCGTCAACAACCGACGGGCCCCCCCGTCCCCTCCCGCAGGGCCGGGGGCCGGGGGGCCCAGGACCCGCCCCAAATCCCCCGGGGGGGATGAACCTTTCCCGAAGTACAACGGCGTGCCGAACACGGCCCCTGTAATCCGCGCCCGACTAGTTTTCCCGCCACCCCCGCCCCCCGGGCGCCGGCCCCCGGGGGCATCCAAAAACAACCGTCGAAAAAAGTCACCCAATATCACGCTCTTCGCACGACTAAGATTCAAAGAAAGGGGAAAAATCTTAAATGTCCGTAGCCCCGTTTATAGATGGGGAGACACACCGATAAACGGGGCCCACTGCACCCGAGACCCCGGGGACAAATCGCCGATACCACTTTTGTCACGACCCAACCCCGGGGCCCCCCGGTGTCCACCCGGGCACCCTACGTACTTTTCCCCACGATCGGCATACCAAAAATTTAAATTCCCTTTAGATATACATAAATTCATACGATATAAAAAGCACGCACAAAATATATAAATAGTACTACTTTAAAACCCCCACAAAGCCGTTGGGCTATCATAATAAGGATAATTCCCTTTTTGCACTCACTACCGGAAAAAAGGGGCAACCCACTCCCCCAAACATGCTCGGGGCCTCTAACATACGAAAATAAAGGGGGGCCCGCCCCCAAATGACCTATGTACAAAGGAAAACAAAAATATATACCAAAATATTGCCACGGAGCACTCTCCAACAGAAGTACCCCGTTGGGGCCGGGGC
>NW_026722332.1:0-16681 GCF_029784015.1 Lycium ferocissimum | reverse complement strand
TCAAATTTGATAAAAGATGAATTCCATGCTTTAAACGTACCCTTTTTATATATATATATATTTTGACTATAAAAGTACTGACCTCACAGCCCCCATTTTTTTTCTTTCTTTTTTTTTTTTTTCCCCAACAAGTCATGAATGATAATTTTTGAATTCCAAATTTGCCCTTAACACTCCATGCCAATAATATTACAAGCGACTTGCGCGCCCAAACCAAACAAAAATATAACCTCGTCCCGACTTCCCGCCATTAACTCGAAATATTCAAATGTACAAAAGTAGGGTCCCGCCTCAATTTTTAAAATGGCATCCCACTTTTCCCCTTTTTTGGAGTATCGAATTCCAATTTTTAAAAGGACGCCGGGGTTTTTTACGTAACAATGAAGTAAAGGATGAATTACGATCTCGCAAGTCGAAACGGGGAAGGACAACCTTGGAACCAAAGGAATAATTATCAAGTATGATTAATGATAAATATCATGTATGGAGAGTTTTGGAAGATTGGGATCAAGCAAATCAAGAAAATAATTTTGGGCAAAAATTTAAAAAAAAGTTGGCAGAATTTTAAACCCAAATTTTAAATTTTATCTCCGGGTATATCAGGAGTTTTGAGGGTTTTCAATAGCCTAAAATGAAGTTCGTCGAGTCTAGTTTCTAACACAAAAAAACCTTTTCATCGATATGATATTGGAGTGGGGAAAGGGGCATTTTAAAACTTTTTAAACCCCGCGAACCTACGGGAAATTCTAGAAACCATTTAAAAAAGGCCCCAACTATTTCGGCCCATTAGCCCAAAACCAATTGGACTATTATATAAAACCCCTTAAGCCATCAACTCATCATTTTTTATAAATTTTCTCACCATCTCTCACCTCCACCCTTCTAAAACCCCCCAATTATTCACCCAATCCCCAAACCCCCCAAACTTATCCCAAATCCTCTAGAACCTTTTTCCCAACTTCAAACATGAAATATATTTCCTACAAGTCTATATGAAAATTTTTGGGTTTTTTTTTATTTCATTTTTAACATAGCCTCAAGCCCTAGAAATTACCCCAAATATATTCCAACATTTTTCCCAAAGCCAAACCAAAGGATCAAAGTGAAGTTTAAAAAGGGGTTAAACTTTTTCTGGGGGTTTACACTTGTCTCCCCTTTTTAAGATGTTGGGGTGAGTATTTTTAAGGTGGAGAAATCATGGAATTGAAGTGCCCTTTGAATTTTGAGGTAAGATTTCAAAATTAGTTTCATGTTTTTTTAAGTTTGTTTGGTAATATGTTAAGTTTTGGGGGAAAAAAGGGAAAATTTTGGGGGGAAAAAGTTCAAATATAAAATTTGATATTTTTGAGTTGGAATTTAACTTGAGTTATAATTATTAGTATGTTTTGAGCATAATCTTGTTATGAAAATGTGATTTTAAGGTTTTGTCGGAAAGAGTATATAAGGGGTTGTGTGAATTTTTAATGGTTTGATTATGAAAAGAAGTTTTGGGATGAATTGAGTATAGTTTGAATGTAATCTTTTTATTATGGAATTGTTGATGTTTTTTGTGCATTGGGAGTTGTTTTGAAGATTGGGAAAGGGGTAGAAAATATGGGGAGATCCTTTCCAATTTGGAGATTTTTAAAAGGGGGTTTTAAATTTTTTGGGGTTAAGATAATCTAAAGGCCTAAGCCCAACAAAACCAATTTTTTTTTGAATGTAGATTCGGCAGAAAATAAATAGTTAAAAAATTAAAAGGCCGAAATGTATGTTAAGGTTAGTCCCTTTCTTTCAAAAGGCATGATTCCATATATGTTTCCATTTAAACCCTTTTTACTTTAAAAATTAGGCGTTCATGATTTTTTAAAAATTTCTTATGATACTAAAGATGAGATGTCTTCTATGAAGCCCTGAGATGATGATTCTACTCCTAGAAATTCCAAAGCTTATGATTTTTAAAACTATTATGAGATTATTGAGTTTTTTTCCCTGGTTTTTTCGATTTTATTCATTGTTGTTGATCTCCCATAATAATTGTTCCTTGGGAAATATAGTGAAATTGTTTTATACTATAAATTGGGGGGAAACCCCCCTTACGTCACTCCGATAAAGTAGTAGCTTTTATTTGGGGGCTCATTATTTTATTATATATTATATGATATATATATATATATATATATATATATATATATATATATATATGGGGGTAGGGGAAAGGGAGGCATTATATATATAATCACCGATCGGGGGTATACTATGATATCGTCTTTACAAGGGGTATAGGGGAAATGGTCAAGTTCCCTTAAAAATATAATACATATATATAAAATCAGGGCCCCACGTTCCTTAAAAAATATAAATATTTGTTTTGGGTAAACATGTATGTTCCGCCTTGAGGCAAACAAATGTACAAAAAATTTCTTTATATTAACATTCCATATTTTCTTATTTCATTTTTCATGCCTTTCTACCCCAAAATCCCTTCTTTCTAACGTCCTTTAAGGGAAAAGGGCGAGTTATAAGTTGTGTGTCGGGCAAAGTTACGCGTATCGAGTTAATGATATCTTAATAATGTTTTGGAGAAGAGTTATAATGTCCCTTAGATTTCAAATGAAGTGATAAACAAGTGTTAAGAAGGTTCCATAAGAATTGGAGATCAAACGAGACGACGGGAACAACTTTGGCGAAACTGTGAGTTCCACGACCATGTTCCACGGCCCATATAATATTCCACGGACCGTGGATGGGTCCGTGGACCGCCGACGAGGAAGGTGGCTGGCTGGTCGTGAACCACGACCGGTTCACGGACAACACTTGGTTCCACGGACCGTGGAACGATCCGTGGAACTCCCCGAAGGGGCTGAACTTGGTTGATTATATAATGATGCTCCCATTTCATTTATTTCATTTCCACACTTTTCTTTAACTTCTCAAGACCTCTAGAACCTTCCACATATGTCATCCACAAGAAAACCAAGGAAATCAAGGATCAACAACAAGAATTGGAGTGAATCAAGTGTATGAAACCTCACTAAAGTCATCTAAACCAAGAAAATTCCAAAAGAAGTGAATTAGGGTTTTTGGTGTAAGAAGGGAATCTCCACTCAAGACTTGCTCTACCATTATCTAAGGTAAGTTTTATGGTATTTTCATGATGTTTGAAGTATTGTAAAGTTGAAACACTTGGGTGGTACAAGAATATATTAAATGGGTCATAAATGTGACAATAGTGCCATTGTTGAATAGAAGTTTGGTTTGAGTCGTGAATATTGATATGTTAAGATTGTAAATACGTTATGAATGAAATTTAGAACATGGAATGAGCAATATATATTAAGAAGCATGATAGTGAATTATGATCATAATTTTGGAAAATTGAGGGGAAATTGTGAAATGCGAATAATGTAAATGAACGAGAATTGTTATCTATGATATTGTAATGGTTGTTATGAATGTTTCGGAGTTGATATGGAATATGGAGGAAGTTGTATAAACAAAGGAAATGCTTCCCAATTTTCTCTAGCTTTAGTAAGCACGTCTTTATAAATGTTTAGCTAATGTCGATACGAATCCTCTTGAAGGTAGAACGTGTGCATTAAAGGAGAACAAGCAAGCGAGAGAATAGTTAAACGGCAAAGGTATGTGAGGCTAGTCCTTTCTTTCTAAGGCATGACTCTATGGTATGAATCCTCCTATCTTTCTATGACCTCTCTATATATGTATGTATCGGAATGACGAGTCTACGTTATAAAGAGCTCTCATGAGATGAAGTTAAGAGGTAGGTTATAAATGTGATAATGAGCCCAAGTCTAGAGATCCTAAGACTTATGATACAAGATTTCTACAAGCTAATGACCTTTGTACGATTCCTTGCTATTATTCATTGTTGATAGACCCATCATTATGATGTTAGTCTCTTTCCTTCCAAGGCATGATTTTCCTCCTTCTCCATGAATCTCCTAAATTCCAAAAGAACTAGGAGCCTATGTTCATGAATAGCCATGCGAGAGAAAGATAAGAGATATATTATGAGTACGATAGTAATGACGATAAGTCTATGACTATAAGGAGCGACACATGTGTAAGATAAAGAAGAGAGGCAAGGCAAGGCACGAGTACGATAATTGATGATGATGAGTTAAATCTAAAGAAGCTATAGTGAGAGATGATGCCCTATAAAGCTAATGATTCTAAGTATGGTTCCATTGGTGTTTCTTCTTATATACACTCACCTTATGCTTGTTCCTTTAAGGTGAGGCAGAATGCTTACGAATGCTCCATAATGAAGTCGAGGGTCCACGACCTTATGTCACCCCGATAAAGTATGATTAGCTATGAGTCTCTGTGCATGCATTATGATGAGTTATGATAGGCATATTATGATGAGTATACTATGATGAGCATATTATAATGAGCATGATTATAATGAGCATATGATGATATTACACCACGCCTATATGGCCGGGCGACACGGCGAGGCGACGGTATACACCATGGCCAAATGGCATGGGTAGGCACCACCGGTGGGCGGCATGAGATGGTACCCGGACGCGGGAGGCCTGGACACGGGCTAATATTATTGATTATCACACCGTACTATATGGTCGGGCGGTTTATACATTTATGCATATATAACATGATGATGGATTATGAAAGTAAGTCTAGTGTATTATTTCTTTTATGATTCGATCGATTCTGATTGCTCCTCATTTGATGTCCCCTTATTTCATTAATGACTTATTATGGTTTATGCCTTATGTACTCGGTACAATGTTCGTGCGCGTCCGTTTTCTTTGTACGCCGTGTTCATGCCCACGGGTAGATAGGGAGACGACCCGGATCTCGTAGGCTATCAGCATTGACGGAGAGCACTCCACTTTGTTCGGAGGTGCTATTTCGAGACAGTATTTTGTGTACATATATTCTGGGCACGACGGGGTCCTGTCCCGTCCATATGTCTAGTACTCTAGTAGAGGCTCTTAGATACGCAGTGTGGGTAGTATGGTCCCATAGTCTTTATGTATGTGTATATATATATTATTTTGATAGCCGAAGGGCTTATGTTTATAAAAGTAAATATGTTTCAAATGACGATAATTTTCTATGATAATATACATATATATCATGAATGAGGCGAGAGTAAATAGCAACATGAGTGGTGTTCGGTGGTTAGCCCCGATACCCGTCATGGCCCGTAGCTCGGTCGTGACAAAAAGTGGTATCGGAAAGGTCGGTCCTAGGAAGTGTCTACGAGCCATGTCTAGTCGAGTCTTGTTTATGGTGTGTTGCGCGCCACGCTAATAAACTAGAGGCTACGGGGCATTTAGGAAAAATGACCATCTTTCTTCTTATGAGATCGTGCGATGAGCCATGTTATAAGATTTTTCCCTCCCTAATGGTGCGTTTATGATTTCGGTAAAGTCGATGAAAGGAAAAGCTACTACGGCCCGGAAAAGGCAAGGCGATGAATCGCGAAGGGGCGGAACGGGGCCATCTACGGATGTGGGGAGAGTGAACCCCCAAAACAAGGCCCTATCTCGGATTCCGCGTACCCCACTCACTTTAGAGGATCGGAAGGGAAGCCCCGATTTTAGCTCCCGCACCCCCGTCCCTTCTCCCGGACACCTCGGGCCAAGAGATGAGACGAGCCATTCTTCTATTGACTCGGTTAGTAGCCGCTCGAAGCTCGGCGGCGGGATATGGGCCACGGTAACAGGGGTCGGAGAAAAAGAGTTAATTCTTCAGAGTTTGATCATGAGTTTAGGGGCACTCCGAGACAACAATTCTCCAGGCACTCGGTTCGTTCGACAACTAGCGCTCCTCCACAGTTTCCTGGACCCAGATGTGATGGATCTACTAATTCTAGGCTGCCCCAGAGTCCCAGGGTTCCCAATTCTTAGGTTAGGGGTGATTCAAGCCGGATGAGATCGCCGTACCGCGATGTAGTCAATGCAGGAAGTTAAATTGGGGACCGTTCCACTTGGGTTTGGATGTTTACTATGTCTATGGCCAGTCAGGTCATATTATGAGAGAGTGCCGATTTTGAGGCGGTAGGCGTGCGGTTCAGCCCACGGGATCAGCAGCCGGTTCTTCGTCATCCATGCGCCCTCCGGGCAAGAATCTCGGACACCGGCGGGTCGGGGTAGGGCGAGAGGAGAGCACTTAGTTCGAGTGGATCCCGGCATCATACATATGCATTGGGCGGGCGACAGAATCTTGAGTGTCCCTCCGATATTGATCCAGGTATAATTCCAGTAATCTCTTATGATTATGTATGCGCCGATTGGTTTGGGTCCTACGCTGTTATGTACTATTCCTAATGTGATGATTGTGTTGAGATGGAAAATCTGAGCCAACCCAACAATTTGAGATGACAATAATTGTTAGTGACCTAGTGATAGCTAGAATCGTGATTTACAAGAAAGTTAATTGGAGGTGTGTGTCATATAATAATATGTGTGTGTGTATATATATATATATATAATGGAATCCTAGACCGAGTGTGCAGGCACAACATCTCCATTATTTATATCCTTTAATGGTAAGTGATCTTATGTTGCTGAGTTCCATATTTTGTGTGTCCCGATACATGTCCTATTAAAGCATGGGACGTGTTTTTATTGGGCTATGTGCAGGTTTGCGATTGTTACGTTTACAAGAGAAACCCTGCTGAAGTTTTCCTTGGAATCTAAAAGAAATTGTAGGAACCGTAGACAGAATTGTCGTGACAAGGAGAGAAGGCCAGCAAATGAGTGATTGAGAACGGAGTCTATAAAGGTGATATATTTTAAACGATAAAGCGGTATTGAGTTAAGGATAAGATTCCTTGTGCGAGGAATATAGGACTGATTATAAAATGGGACGTAATGAGATAAGTTGAGAGGGAAAGAATGTAAAAGAATAGGTATGGGTATAGGAAGAAGAGGAAATATACGAAGTACGCGTGAAATAGTCTTATTATGAGAATAGTCTTATCTCCCATGAGGATCCCCTCTTTAGGAAGACAGAACGAGTAAAGTGTATAAAAGAATTAGTTGGAGGAAAAAAAAAAGTGGCCATGAATTACGAGTTTACCGTACGATGATAAAGCGATAAAGTAAGGCTATCATCAATGACAAGTACGACATGATTATGACTGGCTTTGAAATCAATGTTGAGTGCAACACAAGAGTAAAAGAGTATGAGGCAATAAGGGGTGTTAGTGGTACAGGAAACTTAGATCCTTGAAAACAAAACAAAATGGCGAGTTTAAGGGAAAATCCATCTACGATTGCTATAAGTCGATTGTAGGAAGGAGAGGAATAATTTGAAATGGGAAGAAAAGGAAAAGACTATGCTATAAGTGAATTTTGGGTATCGAAGAAAGGTAAGTGACATTACATGGATGGTACGGATGGCTAGACCTACTACTATTGTGAATATTCCCATGAAACGAAAGTTGTTAATTGGAGCGAATCTAGACATTGACTCATAACTACCAGATGAGCTAAGTGAAATACGTCTTTGTTCGGATTGCTATATCGGTTGTAGTACTTGATCACGAAACTATAGGGCGAGTATGTTAAGCCCTCACACCCGAATTATCATAGCTATAAATTACGGGAAACGGCCTGGATAAGATGTAGCTTAGCAAGGGATGTATGTGAATTTAAGATTTGAAGGTGAGGCTACGGATTGGAGGATGGTGCAGGCAAAACCCTTAAAGGGGGGAAGCGAGTGAAGAGAACACAAGTATAGAGACTGAACGATAGACCCTAAGATGTGACAGATAGATGTAATGAACGACGATAGTAATGATGTTAAAGATGCCTATGATCTTATATGTATATGTGCCTACGTACAACAATGAACCCTCGTGGTCGGGTATGCTATGTATATGAAATCAAAATAAGTACGAGTATGCGAAACAAATGTAATATATGTGATATTTATATGATACGAATGCGAGTACAAATATGTTATGGATATAGAGACGCTATGAAAGTGAACATGTAGATGAATGCGAGTATGAAGAAAAATACGACTACAAACACGAATATGTGTACGGATATGGATACACGTATATGTATAGGTGTGTATGCCCACGAATCACTCAAGAATGATTATGTAACTTGCCAGTAATTATACTTTGCCAATGAAACCAAGTGAGATAGATTTGCAAACCATGTAAGACTTGATATCATTATTGAGCAAGAAGAAGGGCCGACGAGACTTAGAACTTCAAATGAAAGATTGGGTATTCTTAGAAGTGTCGCAAACGAAGAGCGTCATGAGATTTGGCAAAAAGGGGAAGCTTAGTTCCCGATGCGTCGGGCCTTATGAGACTGTGCGCAAGGTAGGAAAAACGGCTTACGAATTAGATCAACCTCCTAAATTGGAGTCAGTTCACCCAGTCTTCCGTGTCCCGATGCTTCATAAATATGTTAGAGATCCTACTAGGACCGTGCTAGTAACTCAGGTTCAAGTAATAGAAAAATCGACATGGAGAGGTACCCGTTGCTATATTGGATAGGCAAGTACGGAGACTTAGAACAAAGAAGTGGTCTCAGTTAAGACTTTGGTGGAGAAATAATAACCGAGAAGAGATGACATGGGAAGCAGAAGAAATCATGGAATTCAAATATCCACGCTTATTTGTTCCGGAAAAGGGATCAAGATGAGACGTCGAGATCATAAGGTATGTATGTTTTCCTTTATGCATTTGGGTCGTGTGTGGACAAATTTATATTGCTATTACAATGTTATGCCTGTGAGGCGGCCGATATTAATGGTTGTTGTGACAGGATGGTAGTGCTATATTACAGGGGAGACTCTGGCGAAATTTTCATAGAATCCCCGATGACTTAACATTCGAGGACGAATGTTCCAAAAGGGGGGAAGAATGTTACACCTTGGAAATTCCCCCTTAGCGTACAGTGAGTAGACTAATGAAGGACATGACGTATACGAGGCTTGGACAAGTAATAAATAGTCTTCAATGGTCCTAATTAAGATTCCCAAAGACATTCGAGTTAAGGAAAGGAAGTTGTTAAGGAAAACGAGTTATAAGTTGTGTGTCGGGCAAAGTTACACGTATCGAGTTAATGATATCTTAATAATGTTTTGAAGAAGAGTTATAATGTCCCTTATATTCCTAATGAAGTGATAAACAAGTATTATGAAAGTTCCATAAGGATTGTAGATCAAGCGAGACGACGGGAACAACTTTGGCGAAACTGTGAGTTCCACGGCCAAGGTTCCACGGACCATATAATATTCCACGGACCGTGGATGGGTCCGTGGAACTGCCAGAAAAAATGTCAACTAGCTGGTCGTGAACCACGACCAGAACCACGGCCAACACCCTGATCCACGGACCGTGAAACAGTCCGTGGAAGTCCCGACGGGCTGAATTTAGTTCAATTATATAATGATGCTCCCATTTCATTTATTTCATTTCCACACTTTTCTTCGACTTCTCAAAACCTCTAGAACCTTCCACATATCTCATCCATAAGAAAACCAAGGAAATAAAGGATCAACAACAAGAATTGGACTGAATCAAGTGTATGCAACCTCACTAAAGTCATCTAAACCAAGACATTCCAAAAGAAGTGAATTAGGGTTTTTGGTGTAAGAAGGGAATCTCCATTCAAAACTTATTCTACCATTATCTAAGGTAAGTTTTATGGTATTTTCATGATTTTTGAAGTATTTTAAAGTTGAAACACTTTAATTGTAGAAGAATATGCGAAATGGGTCATAAATGGGGAATAGTGTCATTGTTGAATAGAAGTTTGGTTTGAGTAGTGAATATTGATATGTTGAGATTGTAAATATGTTATGAATGACATGTAGAACACGGAATAAGTATTATATGTGAAAGAACACGATAGTGAACTTTGATCATGATTATGGTCATGATTATGGAAATTTCAGTGGACCGATGCCTGTGAACGCAGTTTTCAGAAATTGAAAGACAGGTTGACTTCAGCTCCCATTTTAACCCTTCCATAGGGGGCCGAAGGTTATTTTGTGTATTGTGATGCCTGCGGTGTTGGATTGGGTTGCATGTTGATGCAAAGATGGTAAAGTCATCTCCTATGCTTCCCGGCAGTTGCGGAAACATGAGAAGAATTATCCAACTCATGATCTCGAATTGGCTGCGGTTATTCACGCACTAAAGATGTGGAGACACTATTTGTATGGCGTTCATGTTGATATCTACACGGATCACAAAAGCCTCCAATATATTTTCAAGCAGAAGGAGTTGAACGTAGATAGAGGCGATAATTAGAACTACTGAAAGATTATGATGTAAGTATTTTGTACCACCCCAGAAAGGTGAATGTAGTAGCTGATGCACTTACCCGCAAATCAATGGGTAGTCTATGTGAGGTCGCTCCGGAGAAGAAAGAATTAATCCATGAAGAAAAGAAAGAATTAATCCATGAACTTCACCAGCTAGCTAGCCTTGGAGTTCGTCTAATTGATTCAGGCAATGTAGGGGTTGATATTCATAATTCAGCTATTTCATCTTTAGCCACGGAAGTAAGAAGGCGCCAATAGGAAGATCCCCAGTTGAGCCACTATAAAGATACATTTCCTGAGAAAGAAAAGTCACCATTTGAAGCCTCTGCAGATGGAGTTCTCAAGTATCAAGGCAGACTGTGCATGCCATATGTGGCAGGACTGCGTCGTCAAATTCTGGAAGAAGCTAATTACTCCCGTTATTCTATTCATCCGGGGGAAACAAAGATGTATCACGATCTCAAGTTAATGTATTGGTAGGTTGGAATGAAGAAAGATATAGCAGAATTTGTGGCCCAGTGTCCCAACTGCCAACAAGTTAAGATTGAACATCAGAAGCCAGGCGGATTGTTGCAAGCGATGGAAATTCCAACTTGGAAATAGGAAGTAATTAACATGGATTTCATTATAGGTTTGCCTCTTTCTCGGCATAAGTATGATTCTATATGGGTAATCGTGGACAGATTGATGAAATCAACCCATTTTCTTCCAGTCAAAACTACATATTCAGCAAAAGATTATGCAAGGTTGTACCTTAGGGAGATAGTGTAACTTCATGGTGTCCCAGTGTCTATTATTCCTGACAGAGGAGCACAATTTATTGCTAAATTCTGGAAGTCTTTCCAAGAAGGTTTGGGAACTCAAGTGAGACTCAGTACAGCATTTCACCCACAAACGGATGGACAAGCCGAACGTACCATTCAGACCTTGGAAGATATGTTACAAGCATGTGTACTAGATTTCGGAGGTAGCTGGGATGATCACTTACCTCTTATCGAATTTGCATACAACAATAACTATCATATCAGTATTCAGATAGCCCCGTATGAAGCTCTATATGGAAGGAAGTGTAGGTCTCTAATTGGGCGGTTCGAAGTAGGAGAGGTACAACTAATAGGTCCGGAGTTGATTCAACAAGTGGTGAAAAAGATCAAGGTTATTCGAGATCGATTTTTGACAGCCTAAAGTCGCCAGAAATCTTACGCGGACAACCGTCGGCGAGACTTAGAATTCCAAGTCGATGATTGGGTATTCTTGAAGGTATCATCGATGAAAGGTGTGATGTGATTTGGCAACAAGGGAAAATTGAGTCCTCGATATATCGGACCCTATAAGGTAATCCGCAGGATCGGTCAAGTAGCTTATGAACTAGATTTACCTCCCGAACTTGAATCAGTCCACCCAATTTTTCACGTGTCAATGCTCCGCAAATGTGTTGGAGATCCAACTAGAATCGTACCAGTAAAGGATATTCAAGTTACGGAGAAGTTGGCTTATGAAGAGGTGCCCATTGCCGTACTAGATAGGCAAGTACGGAAGCTTAGGAATAAAGAGGTGGCCTCGGTTAAGGTCTTGTGGAGAAACAATTACCGAGAGAAAATGACTTGGGAAGTGGAAGAAAACATAAAGTCCAAGTATCCGCATTTTTTTCCACCCCCGGAAGAGATTTAAGAGGAGACGCCATTATCATAAGGTATGTGATGCTTTCTTTTAATGCTTTTGGTCGTGTGTGGTCATATTTTCTTGCCATTATGTTGTATCCCTATGAGATGATGTTATTGTGGCTTGTTGTGAAAGCGTGGTGGTGCCATTTTACAGGGGAAACTCTGGCAAAATTTTTGTAGAATCCCCGAGAACTTAACATTCGAGGACGAATGTTCTTACGGGGGAGAGAGTGTTACACCAAGGAAAATTTCATGTCGCTGTGCAGTGAATAGACTAACGTAAGTTAAGGGGTATATGTTGTCCTTACTAGTAAGAAGGGGTACTTAATGATTCGAATTAAGATTCCAAAGACATTTGAGGTAAGAGAAGGAAGCCCGTGGGAGATAGTTAAGGTAGAGAATATCGAACACAGTGTACCAGCAGGTATTCCTGGTGATTTACGGGGTTAGAAGTTGAACAAATCGAATCAGCGAAATCTTAACTGAATCAGGGAAATTTTTCAGACACTAGTCACTGCCGACGGGCCGTCACTGTGCACCGTCAATATGTTTCTGCAGACCAAGATCTACAGGCGTCAGTTGACGGAACAAGTCGACGGACCATCAACACGTCAACGGGACCGTCAACTTGACTGTCAACATGCTTCTGCAATCAGAGATTCTCAGGTGTTAGTTGACAGAGAAAGTCGTTGGACCGTCGACACGTTGACGGGTCGTCAACACGTCGACGGGTCGTCGACCCGCTTAGCTGGAACTTTCCAGTTTCAGCTATAAATAGACGAGTTACACCCCAAATTTTTAGATTTCATTCTCTCTCCAAGTCTTGAAGGTTCTACAAAAATCCTCTCATTATATTATCATATATCCAAGGGAAATCAAGGAGTAAACACCAAGAATTAGTAGAATTAAGTGCAAGAGTGCTCTCTAGTGTTTGTGGAAACCAAGAATCTCTTTGGGGTTGAAGTGGGGTTTTCTCCAAGTGAAGTATTTACATCCAAAGTCCATCCCTACATCATCAAAGGTAAGTTTTATGTTCAATTCATGTTATTAAGAATATTGAGAGGTTAAAAGACTTGGATTATGGAAGGGAGGAGAATATGGAGTGCAATATGGAGATAGTAATATTCTTGAACGATGACTTAACTTGAATAATAGTTCTCGACATGTTATGAGTACAATCTTGTGTTGAATAATACAAATGATGTTAAAGAAGTACTATATGATAATGAATATAAAGTTGTAAAACAAGTATGGTTATGGATGATCTTGAAAGTGGATTTAAGAAGTAAACAATGTGTAACTTGAAGAATTATTGATTATGTGATCATGGGTATCCTATAGATGTTTCCGATTATCTAATCT
This sequence comes from Lycium ferocissimum, assembly GCF_029784015.1. Lineage (NCBI taxonomy): Eukaryota > Viridiplantae > Streptophyta > Magnoliopsida > Solanales > Solanaceae > Lycium > Lycium ferocissimum. The sequence continues at coordinate 3,383 of NW_026722332.1, read as the reverse complement.
TAGCACAAATTCTCTTGAATGTAGAATTGTGAGTATTGGAGGGAAGCAATTAATCGATAGAGCTAGAGCGACGTAAAGGTATGTAAGGCTAGCCCTTCCTTCAAAGGCATGATTGTTATATACTGTGATTTCTTTTCGGTAATTTCCAGGACCTTCTCACATCCCAAAGGATGGAAGCTAAAGACAAAAGCTAAAGAGTATTAAAAGTTTCCTACGAGATAGTGATGGGATACGCTCTATGACAATAATGAGGAAAATGATGTTTTTGTGAGTTTGATAATCCTGCTTTTTTTTTTTAATTTTACGAGCTCATTGATGCTACTTCTTGTTGTCGTCTCATCTCATTCTATTAGTTCTTCCAAGGTGAGGCTTAGCGAGGATGATATTCCATAAGGTAATCGGAGGTTCTCGACCTTACGTCACTCCGATAGAGTTATAGCTTTTACTTGAGCTCCCATGCATGCCTCATATGATGTATATGTATGATTACACCGCGCCTATATGGCCGGGCAATCACCACTAAAACAGTATTAGTGGGCAGCTAACCACCGAGCTCTACTCATTCTATTACTCATCGTACTCATCTTGCGTTCATCCATTATTCTCATACTTATAATCATAGGGAAACCATTTTGAAACATATTTACCTTTATATACATAAGCCCTTCGGCTACCAAAATAGTATACATACAATAGGGACATCGTGAGACCATACTACCCACACATACGTATCTACGAGCCTCTACTAGAGTACTAGACATATGGACCGGACAGGACCCTATCGTACCCAAAATATATATACACAAAATAATAAGCAATGGCACCTCCGGAACAATGGAGTGCTCTCAAAGTCTGCTGATAGCTCCTATCAATACTGATCACCTCCTCGTCTACCAACGTGGACATGAACACAGCGTCCAAAGAAAAGGACGTCAGTACGAGCATTGTACTGAGTATGTAAGGCATAAACAACAACAATAGATCAATGAAATAAGGAGATATCAAGTGAAGGACAACCTGTAACTGAATGTCAATTTTGATAGAAATAAAGCATGTTAACTCACTTTATAAACATCATCATATCATGTATGCATATCCATATAAGCTTCCCGACCATATAGGTACGGTGTGATCATTATTAGCCCGCGTCCATGCCTCTCGCGTCCGGGGTAACCATCGCATGCCGCCCATTAGTTGTGTCTGCCCATACCATCTAGACATAGTGTATACGCTGCCTGCCTTAGCGGTTCCTGCCCGACCATATAGGCGCGGTGTAATATCATCATAATGCATGCATAGAAACTCAAAGACAACTATACTTTATCGGGGTGACATAAGGTCGTGAACCCTCTATTCCATTATGGAGCATTCATAAGCATTTACGCCTCTCCTTGAAGGAATTGGCACATAAGGTGAGTGTATACAATAAACAACATCAATGGATCATAGTTAGAATCATTAGCTTTAAGATCTTTAGACTTAACTCATCATCATCACTATCATGCTCATGACCTATCTCGTTTCCCTATCTCATGTGAAGCTCTTTGTAATCATAGACTCCTAATTTCCGGGATGTAAGAAAGTCATGGGAAAAATAAGAGAATTCATGCCATAGGAGTCATGCCTTAGAAGGAAGGGACTAGTCTTACATACCTTTTCGTTTAGCTATTCTGTCACTCGATCGTTCTCCTTCAATGCTCACGTCTCTACCTTCAAGAGAGTTTGTATCAACATTAGATAATCGATAGCTTAGCATACTTGACTAAAGCTAGAGAAAATTGGGAGCGTTCCCTTTGTTTATGCAACTCTCCTCATATCATATATCAACTCCCAAACATCTATAATAACATTCACAATATTATAACCATCAATCTTCATTCACCGACATTATCCACATTTCCCAATTTCACTTCAATTCATCCCTAATCATGGTCATAGTACACTACTACGTTTACTCACATATAATGTTTATCCCATGTTCTTAATGTCATTTATAACATAATTATAATCACAACATATCAAGAATCATGACTTCTTCCAAGCTACTACTCAAAATTTAATTATTCTCATCTTTGTAACCCATTTTCTATCTCCCTTCATAATCCAAGTCTTTCAACCCCTCAATACCTTAAAAAACTTGGAATGATCATAAAACTTACCTTAGATAGTGTGGGAATGAGCCTTGAGTTGAAATACTTCACTTGAGCCAAAACCCTAGTTCACTTCCAATGGAATTTCTTGCCTTGGATGAACCCTAATGAGTTTCTTACACTTGATTCTCTTGGTTTGGTGAAGTTGATCACGAATTTCTCTAGATTTAATGTTGATGAAATGTGTAGAACACTCTAGAAGCCTTGAGAGAGATGGAGAAGAGTGGGAAATGAAAATAATGGAGTGGGAACATTATTTTATACTTGGACATAATTTAGCCCGTCAGGATTTCCACGGACACTTATACTGTCCGTACAACATTATACGGTTCGTATAAGTGACCGTAGTTTACCATCAGAGAAACAACATTTCTGTTGGGTGCTATACGGACCATATAATGTTATACGGACCGTATAAGCGGTCGTATAACCCTTTTTTCCCTAAAATGATTTCTGTCGTTTCGTTTGATCTCCAATCCTTATGGAACCTTCTTGACACTTGTTTAACACTTCATTACTAATATAAGGATCGTTATAACCCTTCTTTAAGACATCATTAAATCAATCATTAGCTCAGTACTTTACGAAACTTTTCCAAAACACAACATACACTTTGCCTTCCTTAAGGAACTATCTCCTCTTACTTCCAACGTCTTTGAAATCTCAATTAGGATCATCAAATGCTATTTCTCACTTATTGAAACATCGTATACTTCGTGCCCTTCGTTAGTCTATTCACTGTGCATCAACAGAAATTTTTTCGAGGTGTAACATTCTTCCCCCCTTTAAGAACATTCGTCCTCGAATGTTGAGTTCTCGGAAATTCTACAAAATTTTTGCCAGAGTTTCCCCTGTAATATGGCACTAGCTTGTTGTCACAGCAGCCCATAATAATAATACTCACAGGGCCACAACATAATAGCAATAAAGTTTAGCCACACACGACCCATATGCATAAAAAGAGAACATACATACCTCATAACCTTGATGTTTCGTCTTGGATCTCTTCCGGGGGCTGAAATAGGCGCGGGTACTTGGACTTCATGTTTTCTTCCGCTTCCCAAGTCATTTCTTCTCGGTTGTTATTTCTCCATAAGACCTTAACTGAGGCCACTTCTTTATTTCTAAGTGTTATATCTCGCATTTCGCACGTTGGAATATTTTTTAAATTGTTTCCCAAAATTTGGGACGAGGGTTTTTTTGACTTTGTTGTAAGGCATAATGTTTTATAAA
>NW_026722331.1:0-14526 GCF_029784015.1 Lycium ferocissimum | reverse complement strand
AAACAAAGTCTTTCTATACACATCCATATTTAGTCATACAAAAGCGTACGGACCACCAATTTAACTACATTACGAATAAGGATATCAAGAAGCAAATAAGGATCATGAACATGCTCGGATCGGAGGAGTAGAATTACCCTCGGGATCATATCATAGCCTATTTACACTAAGACATGCCAAAGAAAAGAAAGGCGAGTTTTTACATACCTTGGCCGCCCTCTATGCCACTCCAAATGTTATACCCCCTACTTTGTACGTCGGAATATTCTAGGTTGGTTACACAAGTTAAGGACAAGGTTGTAAATTTTTTCCGATTTTGTTAAAAGTTAGCATAAGTTGCATATTCATCTTTTTATTGGTATGGAGTGTTAAGGGTAAATTTGGAATAAGGAAAATTTGGGGTTAAAAGTGAATTATGAAAAGTTGAGCATTTTATGGAGAATTTGGGGCTAGTATGAAATTTTAAAAATTTGATATTTCATGAAAATGGCCATATGTGGCCATGTGTGTGATGTGGGACATGGGAGCCACTTTGGAGGCAATTTATATGTGATAAAAGATGACTAACTAAGTCATATTCATCATTTATCATCTCCTAGAAATTTCAAGAGCCTTGGAGAGAAAAAATAAAGGGGGTTCGGCCATGGCAATGGAAAATGAAGACCAAAAGATAGCCACCAAAAAAATTATTTCTTCTAGCTTTTCAACTCTTTGGAAGGTGCTAAACAACATGGAGTAGTTGTTAGAGCAAGCAAATCCTTGGTTCTTGCAAATCTCAACCCTAGCCAAGTGAAGAACAAAGTGGAAAGGGGTAAGTTTAATCCTCTTTTTATATGTTATGCATGGTTTGTGTGTGTTGTGGAGTGTGGAAATGGATGAAATTCATGAAATATGGCATGTTGAAGTGTTGGCCGTGTGTATGTAGTGGTGTGTAGGAATGAAGAATTAAGCGTATTGAACATGTTTGTGTGTTGTTGTAGTGTGTAAAAATGAATGAAACTCATGAAATTATGATGTTGGTGTTGTGGCCGAAAATGGGCTGATTTGGTGTAAGTATGTTGAACTAATTTTATTTAGTATTTTTGGTTATTGTTGCATGGATTCTATGATGGAAGTGATGGTTTAATGATTCAAATTGAAGTTGTAATCATTTGTAGGTTGTTGGAGAAGGTAATGCGATTTTAATGTGGTTTCTTGAATTTATGAAAGTGATGTTGTTAATGTATGGATTATTGGTGTAGTTTATGAATTTGGAAGAAAGAAATGTGTTATAGCCCGTACTTTGTACGTTTGGGTATTTTAAAGTCATCGCGGAAAGTTAAGGGTGAGACGATTTTTAAGAAATTATTTTAGTGAGCAGGTCATTATGAAAATTTTTATGACAATTATTAGTGTGAAGAAACTGTGAGAGGTTAAGGGGGAAAGGAGAGATTCGCAAAATGGTTTGTGGAAATAATGCGGAAAACTAGGGGCAAGACGGTAATATTGAGAAAAGTCGAGGGGCAAAACGGGAATTTCATAAAGGGTTCAAGAATATTCCAAAAAGGGCCCTAATGGCCATGTGACTAAAAAAAAAAAAAAAGGAAAAGAAGAAAAGATGACACAAGTTAGTCATCTTTCTAGAAAATAAAAGAAAAAGGAAAGAAAATCTAGAGAGGGGCATGTGCCCCTCACATGCATGCAAGAGGATATATATATATATAGGGGTGCTCATATTATAAGAGAGAAGAGAAAGGAAAGATGAAGAGCAAAGGGACATGGCATTCGGCCATGTCCTCCCATTTTTGTCCCTTGGAAATCTTTCTCCAAAAATTATTTTCTTGTGGTATTCCTACTAATACAAGGGTGCTCTTCAACATGATATAATTGTTGGAAGGAGAGAATCACTCTTGGTTGCAAAATCATCACTTTAGCCAAGTGAAGAAGTTGTGAAGAAAGGTATGATTTCATTCCTTTTTTGTGGGTTGTGAAGGTTTTGTTTATGTTGTGGAATGTAGGAATGGACGATTAATACATGAAATTATGGAAGTTTGCATGATTGTTATTTGTGTAGGTAAGTGGTCGTATGTACGAAGGTATTGTGTAGACAAGATGAGTTGAGTTTATGTAGTATTCTAATTGTAGTTATTGTAGACTCTACATTGGTAATGGAAGATTAATGACTTTTTCTTGAAGTTGGGAATGTGGAAGGTGGCCGTGTGTATGTGTGTGTGTTGTAGGGAAATATGAACCCATTTTATGCAATGTAATTTGATAGTTATGGTTGATGTAATATGTAGAAAATGGATGAAAAATCATGAGATGTGTGTGTTGCGATGTTTGCCGTATAGGGGCTGTTTTTGGTAAGTTATGGCGAATTGATTTTACTTAGCATTTTGGTTGATATTGTTATGGGTTATGTTACAAGAATGAAGGTCTCAATGGTTTAAGTTGGAGTTGTGGTTGTTGTGAGTTTGGCCGTGTGTATGTAGTGCTGTGTAGGGGATGAAGGACTCATTTTATTTAGTATGTTTGAGATGTTGTGTTGCGGGTTCTATGATGTAAATGAGAGTTTAACAACTCAAATGGGAGTTATAATTGTGTGCGGGCTGTTTTGCTAGATAATGTGAATCAAATATGCTTTCTTGTATTGATAGCAATAATGTTGTTAAATGTATGGATTGTTGGTATTGTTGATAGTTTGGCCGGGTTGAATTCCCGATCATTGCTTGATGCCGATTTGGCCGAGCCATATTTCGGGATGGTGCATAGGAGGTACGAAATTTCTACACAAGAACAAATTCAAAATTGGAATTTTAAAGCCTCATGAATAGTAATCGGCAAACATGACCAAATTGCGATTTTGGCGAACTTGGGATCGGGATTTGAGTAGTGTAAGTCGTTAGAAAGGTATGTAAAGCTTACCTTTCTTTCTTTGGCATGTCTTAGATGTTATAGGCTTGAACACGTGCCTCGGGGCCACTCTAATTCTAGAAATCTGAGCTCGAATTTAGTTACCATTCATTCAATAGAATTGAACTAAATAAGTACGCCTTATTGTAAAGCCATGTTCAAACGTTCATAACTTTTGAAAATGAAAGCGGTATGCCTTGAGACCTTCAAGTATAATCCAATGAAACATAACGACCGCATTTTTATGTTCGTTACCCGACTTGACCCGAGGTAGGCCCACAATCCCCGAGACCTAATTGTACTGTTCTATTTGCCTTATGTCCGTAAGATAACCAATAAACCTTTGGACTTTCGTTCGAATCGAATATAAGTATCCGGTAACTCGATGTGAGCATTTTGGTTTGACTATCCGGATATAAACACTTCGACACGAATGATCCGATAAGAATATTCCGAAATAAGACCGATGTAAGATTCCCGAAACAGAAACTCGATATAAGTATTCGGATATGTTGTTGTGATATAAGTACGTGATACAAAGATTTCGATACGAACATTCTCCGTAAGCCTTAATGTTCCGCATACACGATCCCGGATCGCTTGACAAGTCCTAAGAGGTTTCTGCGTTCAAATGTCCACAACTTTCGATACCACTCCGGAAGGACCCGAAACTTGCTTCCGGATCTTCATATGCCTGCAAGTGTACGTACGCATCGAGTCCGGATTTATGCGCATATGGTTTCTCACGACTCGCTCGTGCATACCAATGTATCTTTCTGATCCCGGCCAGTGGCATGTTATGTTCTCGTGCGTACTTATGGTATGATTTCCGATTCACCGAGTCCCGAGCTGTGGACATGTTATCAGGTTTTCTTCGCATTATTCACCGAGTCCCTCGTACAAGGGCCGGGACACGTTATCCGTGTATGTTTGTGATGATACGGGGATGGCGGCCAGGATGGCATTTGATATTATCCACCGAGACCCATAGTGTAGGGTCGACATGTTATGTATATTCGGCATGATTCCGATCTGCATGATTCTGTTTACCGAGTCCCCTAACAAAGGGCGGACACGCACCGCATATAAGGACATACGAGTCCGTTATATATGATTCTATTCACCGAGTCCCTTATCGTAGGCCGGGACACGTTTTATGCATACGCGTATGCGCGCATCATCTGAGCATTCCGTGCATTCTGTACTCTGTCCGATGTATGTCAGTATCTGAACATTCTGTATGATCTGTATTTTGTCCGTTATATGGTACAATCTGAATATTCTGTACGTTCTGTATTCTGTCCGGTATAAGAAGACATCTGAGCATTCTGTACGTACGGAATCCGTCCGATACATGATCCTATCTGAACAATCGGTACGCTCTGTACTCCGTCCGACGTGTGACCTCACACGTGTGTTCTGTATTTTCCGCACCTCTTCGGACACGCGATCGGCGATTGCAAAATAAGTATTTTGGTATACTGGTTGATTCATTTGTTTTCTGTACACTTTTTAGCATAGATACGGTGTATGTAGGAATTGCGTCCGGGAGGTAAGCGTCCGCTATTCTCGTGTAACGTGTGTACCCTCGATAGTTCGTCTGCTTCGGGCTATAGCTTTGTTCCTCCGTATCGCATGCCTTACATACTCCGCACATATTCCACCGACCCCTCTTCGGGGGCCGCGTTTCATGCCGCGTGTGTACTCCCGTACGAGCGGAAGTTATTACGTAAGATGTTCCGCCGGGAGATGGCAAGCTCCATTTTCCCGAGTGCCGCCGAGTCGAGTTTGTCCGTTATGATTTCGGATCCGTGTTAGAGACTTGCGCACGCCGTCGTGGGTATGATGTGTTCGCGCCCGCCGCTCCACCAAATCGATACGTCAATTTGTGCTATTTAGTGAATTTTGTATAATTACGGATTTTGTCGATTTATAAGTTTCATTATGCGCCATGATTATTCAAATAGAGATTTGAGAAAAAAATTAGGTGCGTAATAAGAGTCCGTGGGTTCGCTCGGTCTCCGTGGGGTAGCGCCCATCACACCCTAATAAGGTCAGTATTTAAATGTGTTGTTGTTGTTTCTATGGAAATTGAAAGGTTTCGGGTAATGTAGTAAAGTGGTCGGGCCGTGTGAAGTATTGGTGGATTGTTTGAAATGTCCTTGAGTTTTGTTTCCGAATGGTTTGGATTGGTATTTGAATGTATGAGCATTGAAGTTGGCTAAATGGTATGTGGTGATTTGAATGTAAATGGAATGTTGTCGAATTATGTAGAAAAGAGTTATTGGTATTAGAATGCCTTTTGAATAAATTGTTGATGTTGTTAGAATGTTTATTGGTACTGTTGTTGATGAATTTGGCCGAGTTGAAATCTCGGGGTTGTTGCATTTATAGGGGAAATGCTGCCCAAATTTCTGTAGATAAAAGTGATGGCATGAAATTGAATTCCTAAGTGCTTATGGCTAATGTTTGGTATCTGATGACGTCGATGTAGATTTTGGGAAGATGAGATTTCAATTCGGATTAGCTTAGGAAGCAAGCGAGGTATGTAAAGCTATCCCTTCTTTTCTTTGGCATGTCCTAGACGTAAGTAAGCTATGATATGTTATGAGTCTGGGGCAACTCTATTCCGAAGTTCCGAGCATGTTTATGATTTATATTTGCTTCTTGATGTTGGCATCCTTATATGGTTTATATGTCTTTTGTATGGTTGGATTTCAAAGTTGCATAAAAGTTTTGTTTTCAAAAGAGCTTTGTTCCTAAACGATTTTGAAACTACGAACGGCCGTAACTTTCACATATGGTCTCGGATTGCTATGAAACGGTCGTAGATGATTTGATAACGAGTAATAATCTTTAACTTTCATAGGCGGTCTTGATTGGGTCGACGCCGTCCGTGGGTCCCGCGACTTTCTATGTTTGGTTCTAACGACCTATTTTTGAAAAAGCTTAATACGACTATCTTTCCGACCCCCGAGTATGATTACTTATTTAGCTGTTGAGTCTGAAATAATGGTTTTTATGTATGTGATTTTGATACGTAACTACGGTTTTTGAAGTTCGGTTTGATATGTTCCCGAGTGACGTTCTGAAGAAAATCTGATTTGACTATTGTTTTGGCCTATAAAAGATGGTTCGTTTCGATTAACCTATTAAGTCTTTGAAAATGTTTTAAACCGTATTTGGTTACTTATGATTCTCGCTCGTGCATTCTCGTTGTTACATTTTTTCGCCGAGTCCAGGGCCGGTACGCAGTGATATCGACCGGGTATTTGGCCGCGGTATGTGTATATGTGATATTGCTCCGGGTATTTGACCGCGGTATGTGTGATGTGACATTGGCCGCCGGGTATTGACCGCGGTATTTGTATACGTGGTACGTGATATGTGATAATATGATTATCGTCTCTTACACCGAGTCCCTCACGTAGGGTCGGGACACGTTATACACCGAGTCCCTACTGTAGGGACCGGACACGCTATATGTATATATATGATGGTGATATGATGATTCTATACACTGAGTCCCTCACTAGAGGGCCGGGACAAGGTATATGTATATATATATGGTGATGATATGACGATTCTATTCACCGAGTCCCTCACTGGAGGGCCGGGACACGCCATATGTTATATGTGTGTATTCTGAAATCTGATGTATATTTTGAAGTATGGGGTGTATTCTGAAGTATGATATGTATTCCGAAATATGATGTGACACGAAGTATGGTGTGACATGAAGTCTGATATGATATATGATAACATGATGGTATGATGATTATTTACTCATGTTTCTAAGTCCGATGATGATTCAGATATGATATGGATATGCACGAATTAGGTTTTAAAAGTAAGTCTTGTGGGTTCTGCTTATTGCACTATTTTTCTGTACTACTTACTTCGGTTATGATCTCATTTTCTATATGCCATGCTTTACATGCTCAGTACATATTCCGCATCGACCCTTTCTTCGGGGCTGCGTTTCATGCCGCGGGGCAGTGTACCCTACGTATAAGTAGGTGATGTTAGTTAAGATGTTCCTACCGGATTGGCGAGCTCCATCTCCGGAGTGCCGCCGAGTCCGAGTGCTTTATGGTATCCGAGATGTTGGTAGAGACTTTGGGAAAGGTTGTCGTGTGTGATATGTCGTTTTGTAAGCGGCTACGTAAGCCGATGTATTATTATGCATTATGCTGCAGATTTGTTTTGTAATCGGCTATGTAAGCCGATATATCAAGACGCATTATGTTACGTATTCGTTATGACTTACAATTTTATTTGATTGGAAAAAGACGAAAAGTATGATGTTCTTTGAAAATTTTCCTTCGCATTTTGACACGTTTGCGGGCCCGCATGATTATGTGTGTTACGAAAGTCCGCGGGTTCGCTCGGCCCTAGGTAAGGGTCAGGTGCCCATCACACCCTATCGGATTAAGGGTGTGACACCAAACTTACGTCTCGGCTTCACACGATCTACAACACTGTCATTAAGCATCATCCATTAGCCATAACACTTAAGAATCCAATTCCAAATTAACACTTTGTCTACAAAAATTTCGCAAGATTTCCCCTATAACCTCAACATCCCCCGAGATTTCAACTCAAATCAACAACAACCAAACCAACAATCATACTTACAACATCAATAATCCATTCACAAATATTCAAGACAATCCAACCCATGTCTTACTTCACCCGAAACTTCCAAATGCCATAAGAACAACCACAATACATTTCCCTCTTCCGAATTCTTGAACTATATCAACACTTCCATACGTTAGCAACATTATTTCCATCAACACAAGAAACTATATTAAAGTCATATTAATTTTCCAAAACAGCCCGCGACACCACAACTTCAACATGAGTCATCAAACATTCATTTTACATCATGAAATTCACAACCACGACAAGCAAAATACTAAATGAAATTTATTCATCTCTTCCACACAAAACACCACCATTCGGCCACTACACCAATCACACACAACCTCATGAATTTCATCTATTTCAACACATTACAACATGCTCTAACGTCCACAATACAACAATCCAAACATGCCAAATAGATTAGTTCTACACTCCTATACAACCTAACACACACACGGCCACACACAACTCACCACCACTTCATGAACTTCATTCATCTACACACTCCACAACATACACAATCATCTATAACATATGAAAATGAGGATTAAACCTTACCTTCTCCTTCAACTTCTCCCACGGCTAGTGCTTGTTTTGCAAGAATCAACGAGTTGCTTGTCCCAACAACTCTTCCACGTCGACGAGGGCCTTCCAATTGGTGGAAAAGCTAGGAGAAATTATTTTTCCATGATCAAATTTTGGAGGCAATTTTCGGCCCCCCCCCATGGCCGATTGTCTTTCTCTTTTCTTTCTTTTTCTTTTCTTTCTCTTGATTTCTCTAGAAACTTATGAATAATGAATTATGCCTTGTATTATTCATCATTTATATATATAAATACATGCACATGGCCATTTTGCTCCTCTTTTTTTCTCTTTGATATTTTTTTTTTCTCCAAGCTTCTAGAATTTGTCTTAAGCTACAAAAGATGAATTCTTCCTTGCCTTAGTCATCTTTTAATTACCCGTATTATGCATCCATGTGGCCATGGTCCACTCCACCTTGACGGCCACCTTGGCCTTTTGCCACTCCATGAAATTATTTTTTCCAACTTTTAGCCTCCACTTTTCCTTATTCCAAATTTACCCTTAATATTCCATGCCATGTATACTTGCAAGCAACTTGTGCTTTAAAACAAAGTTGGAACATAGCCTTGTCCTTAACTTATTACGATTGGCTCGGAATATCCCGACGTACGAAATGCGGGATATAACACTAATAATCCGTCATGTGTATATCAATCACAAAACACCCATCATTGGGTTCACAACCCTAGTAAGGGTATTTAGCTACTCATGACAAAGAACAAGAAATAAGAAATTGAAGGATTCATAATTGCTTACTTTGGAAGGAAAGAAAAATTAATAATACTTGAATTGATGTAATGAATCTTCAAAACCAAGAGAGTATTTGATGTTCTAAGTCAAGAGTCAAAAATATAATAATCGATCACAATTAAAACCCTACAATGACTATTTATAGGTTTCGAAAACGTAAAATTACAGATTTGCACTTTGGTCCCCGTCGTACAAAATACAAATTCCGTAAATCGAAATATGGACCGTAAACCAGCTTTACGCCTGTGGTTTCCTTCAAGAGTCGCTTAATCACAACCTCCTAAAATACGGACCGTATTTTGATTTACGGTCCGTCTTCTGCATAGTCGTCTTTCAACTTCCAAAACTTTAACTTTCTGCCAAATGTCTACATGATTAAATACGCTTTGAAATACGGACCGTAAAGTGGAATACGGTCCGTAAAAGTTGTTCCTATATCACCATCTCCTTGGCATGCCTTTTAGGTTCTGCTTAACCTTAAATACGCCCATGGAATACGGCCCGTATTTGAGAATACGGTCCGTATACTGAGTTTACGGCCACTTATGCACTTTAACTGTTTTCATTCCAAATCTGCTCTGTTACCTGAAAAGCACTAAAAACACATTAAATGGACACTAGCTTTCTTAAAAACAAGTAAAACTTCTCGTAAAAAGGCCTTGGATGTGCCATAAATTTCGAGCACATTAACACCCCCAACTTAAAGTCTTTGCTTGTCCTCAAGCAAGACATACAATACAATGGCTCAATCTAACACCTAGATATCACAGAGTAAGAATGTCTACATTAGTTTTGACTCTCAACTACCGGCACATATGTTTTTCTTCCAAGAACCACCCCATTTTTCGAGTTTGAAACCATATACACAACCCAAGAGCACTATGACTAACAATGAAGCTTCAATGCATGACATTACCTTATCGAACATATTATGATGCACACAAAAGCTACTTTAGGCGGTCAATTTATCTTGCGCAAATCTCATCCTTATGCCCTCTCATAGACCAAAGAATGTCCCAACGCACAAGAATGGGACGAAGACGAAAGAGAAGAGAAAAGCACTCACATTCACAAAGAAATTCATATCTACACATGCAAATACCATAGGCTTGCCCTTATTTTCTATGTTTTCATCCTAGGCTCTTCCTCGGTTGTGATCACATTAGGACTTGTGTTGGCTTGTAATGTAGGCTTAGGGACGGGTAGGATACTTTTTGGATATTAGTGACTCACCCTCCTTGAACAACACAATATCTCTTCACCTTAATTCACCTCTTTTCTTTCCAACCCCTTTTATTTTCTTCCAAGTTTTCGACTTCGATGTGGTTTTATTCCTGACCAACTTACAAATCTTTTTATGTTACAATTTTTCGATCTTTTTTTTTCTTTCTTTCTCTTTTTTATTTTATTTTTTTATATGCAATTACCACATCGAATCTCCACTACCAAACTCCACCACCCCCAACTTAAGTTTTTAACATCTACTCCACATTTAATTCACACCTAACTTAGGCATTTTGCCTCATCTATCTAGTATCATCAAGGAGGGAACAGGTGCGAAGAGGGATTAATTGCACAAAGGGTAAGGTCTCGTAATTGGCTAGCCAAGAAAAAGGTCAAAAGGCTCAAAAAGGGAAACTAGGGATATTTGAAATTTTTGGTAAGGCTTATTTAGGCAAAGTGACTATTTACACAAAGAAAGCCTAAGATCATCTCACAACCAAACTAACTTTTGGATTTCAAACACGACCAACCGGGCAAGTTCTTGATTATACATGCATAAACAGAACCAACTAACAACTCACACACATATTGCCATAAGGACAATTATTTGTACACTTGTGACCTCCTAAGTAGTCATTCATCACACATAATACCCCAATAATCATAATGTCATATAAAGAATCAATCATGTCAACCAATAAACATTCTAAGTATGCATTTTTCAAATTTTTGAGGGGTCCAAAATTTCCAACAAACCATAACAATATGCCATCAGTTACAGAGCAACACCAAATAAGTCAAAACTACTCTATTCAACCTAAGTAACAACCTAAACATGACAGCTTCAACAAAACCAAGCCCTTCAGGAAAAGAACTCTGGCAAAGAAAAGCCGAGGGGGTTCCTAAACATATATTTACAATACAACAATAGCAACACTCCCACCCCCAACAGAAAAGTCAACCACTGTCCCCAGGGGGCTCGACATCCTCCGCCCTCTCCTCATAATCCAAAGAGATCCAACACCTTAAATGTACTAGGCAAAGTCACACGTGGTGCTGGAACTGGTGCGGCTACCGTACCTTGCGCTTCAATCGCCTCAAGCTCCTTCTTCAGCCTCTCTAACTCACTCCTCAACGAGACAGACTCCCCTTCGGGTGTGGTCTGCCCTCGAGTCACCAACCTCGACTCGAACCTATCCAGTCTAGCCTGGTACACTTCGTGCTTCTTCTCAAACTCTACACAGATCTCTGTGGCAGCCTCTGTAACCAACTGCTGCACTATTTTCACCACTTTCGGCTTGAACTGTTGTTATACCTCGCATTTTGCACATTTGGATATTCCGAGTTAGTGGCGGAAAGTTAAGGGCGAGGTTATATTTTTTTCCGGCTTTGTTAAAAATACGTGAGTCGCATATTTATCTTTTGTTGGAATGGAGCATTAAAGGTAAACTTGTAATTGGGAAATTTTAGTTCATGACATGTTGGAGTAGGTCCCACCCATGGTGGGCCAATTGTTTCATGCCATGAAGTGGTGCATGTGTACACCATATATCGGGGGGACTTATGTATATATATGTGTATATTGTGAGACCATGCAAGACTTATTCATCTTTTATGGCTTAAGGAAATTTCTAGAAAATTGAAGAAAATTAGAGAAAAAGGGAGAAAGAAAAAAAAAGGGGGGAAAAACGGCCAAGAGTGCACATGACTAGTCATGTTCCTATAGCTATATATATATATATATATATATATATATATATATATATATATATATATATATATATATATATGCACAAGTGATGAAGACATGAGACATATTCATTATTTTGCAAAGCCAAGAAAAATTCAAGAAAGATGGAGAGAGAGAGAGAGAAGAGAGGGTTCGGCCATGGTGGCCGAACAAGGTGATATGGAGAGCTTGATCAAGAAAATTATTTTCTTCATGCTTTCCTACTAATTGGGAGGTCCTCGTCGACGTGGAGTAGTTGTTGGAACAAGAAAACCATTCGTTCTTGCAAATGGAATCTTGGCCGAGAATGAAGAAGGCAAAGGTGGATGGAAAAAGGTGAGCTTTGAGCTTCTTTACATGTTTGGTAGGTGTTTATTCATGTTGTGATATGTAAAATGAATGAAGTTCATGAAGGTTAGCGGGGTTGTGTTGTGTGGCCGTGTATATGTAGTATGGCATGGAAGTGATGAACTAATTTATTTAGCATGTTGGATTGTTGTATTATGAATGGTTGTGCATGTTGTAATGTGAAGGAATGGATAGAATTCATGAAATCATGGGGTGTTGGTATGTTGGCCGAATGGTGGTCGCTTTGTGAAGGAAGAATGAATCAAATTTATTTATTGCTCTTGGCTATTGTTGTTGAGAATTATATGGTGAGAATGAAAGTTTAATGACTTATGTTGAAGTTGTAATATCGTGTGGGCTATTTTGGGGAGCCAATGTGATTTTAATATGGCTTCTTGTCTTGATGAAAATATTGTTGCTAACGTATGGAATTGGTGATGTAGTGTGTGAATTCGAAAGAAAGAAATGTATTGTTGTTGTCCCTATGGAAATGGGTGGTTTCGGTTCCATGGCATAGTGTTGGGATTGTCTTGAATATTTTGTGGATCGTTCGGAATGTTCTTAAATCTTGTTTGGATGGTCGTTAGTTTGGTTGTTGTTGAATAATCGGGCCGAGTTGAATTCTCGGGGATGTTGGATTCATAGGGGAGATGCTGCCCAAATTTCTGCGGATAAAGTGATGGCTTGGAATTGAGTTCTTCAATGCTTATGGCTAATGTTGGTTGTCCAATGACCTTATGAGAGATTGTGAGAAGCCGAGACGTAAGTTTGGATTAGCTTAGAGGGCAGCCAAGGTATGTAAAGCTCACCTTTCTTCCTTTGGCATGTCTCAGTGTAAATAGGCTATGATATGATCCCCGAGGTAATTCTACTCCTCCGATCCGAGCATGTTCATGATCTTTATTTGCTTCTTGATATCCGTATTCGTAATGCAGTTAAATTATGGTTCCTACGCTTTTGTATGTCTAAATATGAATGTGTGTAGAAAAACTTTGTTTGTAAAAAAAAAAAGTTTGTAACTACGAATGTCCGTAACTTTCGTAGATGGAACCGGATGGCCTTGAAACCTTCGTAGGAAGTTTTGTAATGTGTAATGACCTTAAACCTCCATAGGCGGGCTCGGATTGGTTTGATGATTTTCCGTGGGCCCGCAAGATTTTTTTTGTATAGTTCTAGCAACTTGTTAAAAGAACTTAACATGGCTAACAACCTAACTTCCGAATATGATTACTCACTTATCTGTTAAGTCTGAAATGAGAAATCGTACGTATATGATTCCGATACGTAACTATGATGGCTAAAATTCTATTTGACAAGTCCCGAGTAACATTCGAAAGAAACTGGATTTGACTATGCCTATTGGCTTGGTTTTTAAATAATAGTCTGTTTTGATTGTTTTATGGAATTCGTGTAAATGTACGAAATGAGAATTCGTAGACATATGATCCGGATACGTAACTATGATTGATAAGAGTTCTATTTGATATGTTTCCGAGTAATATCCGGGAGAGATTTGAATTGACTAATGCCATTGGCTTGTAAATGATAATTTGTTTGATTATTCCGTTAAGTCTGTGTAAATGTTTTGAGTTGCATATAGATCCTACGATTCTGCTCGTGCACATTATTGTTACTTCCTTCGCCGAGTCCCGGGCCGGTTACTATCGTGCGCACAATTCGAAGGATGATGAGCTTCCGAAGTATGATGAGCGCCTAATATGATATGATACGTTACCGAAGTATGATGAGTTTCGATATTATGGTGTTATGATGTGTCCCACGCCGAGCCCCTCTTGGCCTAGTACCGTGGTTATGTGATATGATGTGATGATGTGTGACGGAGATGCGGGGAGATATGAAACTTCGAAGCATGATGAGTTGTGGCGCCCCAAGGCAGAGGCGACCACGTTCCGTCCACGGTCCATTAAGCGGGGTCGCATAGGGTATGATATGATAAGCCAATGATCTGATGACATGTTGACTTGATAATGTGATGATCTGATAATATAATGAGTCTGTTCTGATGATATGATAATCTGATGCTATGATAATCTGATGACATGATGATCTGATGATACAATAATACGATGATTCTGCTTAATGTGCTAATATGTGTTATATCCGGCATCTTTTCGTAATTGGAAAATTTGGAAGTAATCATGACTTGCAAAGAATAAGGCCAAGTTTGGATTTTTCTTAGTATGTGTATGCCTAAGCATGGAAACCGAATGTGGAAACAATGGAGAAGCTCAAGGGCAAAATTGGAATTTTGAAAATTTATTTCGGGAATTACCAAATAAGATCTACAACTAATTGGGCTTGGAAAAAAAATGAAAAATGAGGCCCAA
>NW_026722330.1:0-9744 GCF_029784015.1 Lycium ferocissimum | reverse complement strand
GATTCATCCTCTTATTCTCTTTTGACCATATCACATTCTATTCTTGGTACTTTGGATCATAGATCTCAATACATATTCATGGCTATCATCTCCACTATAGATCATTGTATTCTTATCATAGCCTGTCCAAGAATCAATCATCTAATCATCCTTTCTTTAAGTATGAACACAAGGAATTTCCTTCATAATATATGCATGGAGTGTTCAGGGACGTTCTTATAGAACTCCTTTCACTAAGTATTACTTAGTCTTATCCTTTACATGCATTATATGCCTTATATGCAGCTGCCTTTCGTTTCAGTCCATGAATAGCTTAGGAACAAAACTATTCTATGAGAATTTCTTTTCTCATCTTTCTGATACTCTTATCATTTCTTTATCCAGTGATCAATCATGCTGCTTACTACATTTCTCTTTTCTTATATCCAGACCTTTATCACTTTCGGATTTGTAGTAGCATCCACCACATAGGAGTATATCTCCTTATAATCTGTTCCTTGGTCTTTGTGAGTATCCTTGTGTAATCAAGCCATTCCTTGAATGCTTTAAATAGGAATATGACACACCTTTAGTCCATGTCTCTTTTTCTTTTCCTTTCCCACACAGACCCATTTTTCATCTGTTTTATCTTATGATGGTGTTTCTATATATGGCCAATACACCCATCTCTTTTATAGATTCTTTGAATCTTTCTTAAACCCCCACAGTTTCTTTTAGTCTATGAATGCATTCTTGTATTCTCGTGGGTTCTGATCCTCGCTTATATCTTTTAAACTCAAGTGCTATTTTCTTATGCATCTTTATCTTTTGTGTATGTATGTGTCGACACTTCTTTTATAGTGTTCCATTGTGTTCCAGACATGAACTAATCGATTAGAGATTTCATTCTTACTAAGAACCTTTATTACCTTGCAGTTTGGCGTCCCAAACTACATGGTCTGGTATCTTAGATGTTCAGCTGCGCAGCCTTATCTAAATGTCTGGTCTGGTTTCCCTTATGACCTCAGATATGTCTTTTATTTGCACCTTTCTTTTTATTTCCGAGGTTCCTTATCTTATGGAACATATTGGTCTATCTTTAGACTTATAGCAACTTGATTATGTCTCTACTAGGACATTTATATAGTGGTGCTAAGCTGGTATGACTTAGTCATTCTTTTTCTTTTCTTTTTGGGTCATCATGTCCGGCATTCTTTTAGCTAGCTTTGTATGATCTTTCTTTGGACGTCTTAAATCATATTCTCTGGTCCGAGGATCTTGCCAAGACAAGGATGGTTAATACCAATCCATTTCTCTTATTCTTTCCAGCTTATTTCTTTCTCTCATTTTAATGATGTTGGATAGTCGGATTCATCTTGTATGTAATCCGTGTACCTTGGCCATTAATCTGATCACCCATATTTGGCTCATGGTTTCTTATAAAATCGTGGGAGAAAGACATTCTCATATCCAACATATATTCCCAATCTTATCTCATCTTCTTATGAGGTTCCATCCTAGACGGCACATATTATTGTGGTGGTTTATTCATAAACTCTTAGGATGGTCTATATCTGGATTATGACCCTTTATCATCTTTAGACGGGAATATCTATGCTCACTTTATATGGCCTGATGTATCTTATCTTTCATACATGTAAATCCATGTGTTCCCAAGCTTAGCTAGGAAATCGATCTTTGTATCACAAACCTTATAGGTTATGGTATACGGCCTAAATGAGCTGTTATATCCGCATCATGGTCATAGGTTTATCATGTTCATGTTTTTAGTTTATTCTCCCAATTCATGGACCACGGGGTTGTCATTTCTCCCCCTCATGTTCATGCTATAAATGGTCATGTTTGTGTATTCTCCCCTTCATGAACACTATAAACCATTATGCCATTTCATGATACTTGGGACAGTTAAGCCTCATGAGTTTCCCTTGTGTACATGTTTCACAACGTGAGATTTCTATGGGATAACTCTTTGTGCCTTTGTAATATTAAACTTTGCATCAAGTTTGGACCAGGATGGCTAATCCGGTCATGCCATAAAGTGTTTAATTTCGTAGGTCAACCAATCTGGTTACCTAGGCCCTGTGCCTTTATCATACTGATCCTTGGCATAGTCTAGATCAGTAGAGAATGCAGGTATAGTCTCGACCATTTTCTATGGTCTTGGGCAATTTTTCTGTTCTCATATATCTGAAGGAACTTTTGTTTCATTTGCCCATTGGTTCAATGCGGAAACCATTCATTTTTAAATCTTTATAACTCAATGGGTCTTTTATTGGGTGTATATAATGCTGACTATACTCTTATTTATAAACTCATATATACTCTTATCCATATCATAGAGTTTTGATGTCGAGATTTTTTTTTTTTCAAGGCATCTGAAGTCTCATAATCCATCTGATCATTTTCTTTTTCATGAGTTTCATACTCTATTTGATCAGTATGGTCATGATCCATGTCATCTTCCTACCATCTCGGTAAGCCATGTTGGCTTCCGGATTTTCTTCAAACTCTCTATGTAAAGCTCATACAAGTGCTTTGGGTTTGGCAATTATTTGCCCGGTGATTACCCATACCACATTTGACGACACAAATAAGATTTTATTTAAGGTTTAAAAGACACACACTTCGACCTCGACCTCGACCACGGCTAAGGCCGGGTGTGGTACTGCGGCCTCGTCCTCGCCCATGTGTCTTAAATGTGTGCGACCTCGTCCATAACCTTTCCCACGGCTAAGGGCCGGAATGGTTGTTGTCTTTGGACGAGATTACTTTCTTTCTTAGGCTCCAAAGTCAGCCTAGAAATGTCGGGTAATGATTTTGTACCGGGAGGTCTCATCTCACTGTTTCTCATTAATAACTCATTATTGGTCTCAGCCAATAGTAAACAGGAGATCAAATCAGTATAGGTGGTGAAACCTCTTTCTCTATACTGCTGTTGCAGTAACACATTAGAGAAAGTCTTGTTCAGTTACTTCTTCACCACATTGTTTCAACATTGAAACTATCTTAAACAGAACCGAGTTGTATTCATCCACAGACTTATAGTATTGAAATCTCAGGTTCTTCCACTCAAATTTTATCCTTTGGTAATAGCTTAGTTTTATGGTGATCATATCTCCGCTGTAGGCGGTCCAAATTACAAGTGGATTTTCTTCTTGGATACTGATTTCTTTAGACTCTCATTTAGATGGTGGCTAATAACTAATATTGCCATGTATCAATCTTTCTCGTTTGGCAATATCGCCTTCTGTGATTCATTCACCAAGTCCTTTTGACTTTAGGATAACCTCGGTATCCAGTGCCCATTTTAAATGATTATCTCTTTAGAGATTTAGGACAGCATAATCCAAGTTGATTTTCGACATCTCATATTATATATCACTCAATCTTTATAAGAAAATCAATCATATAAATCGTGTGATCAAGCAAACAATCGAGTTAATGCTTTCCTAATAAACAAGTCACACGGCTTAGATATATGTCTAAAATATAAAGTTTTTCCTTTTATAGAACGTTTCTGAAAATATAAATTTTCTGAAAATAGAAAGTTTCCTTTTATAGTAAGTTTCTAAAAATAGAAAGTTTCCTTTTATAGTAAGTTTCTAAAAATAGAAAGTTTCCTTTTATAGTAAGTTTCTAAAAATAGAAAGTTTCCTTTTCTAGAAATATTCTGAAAATATAAAGTTTTTTTTTTATAGTAAGTTTCTAGGGTTTGAAATCGATCATAATTATGTTTTAGGAGATGATAGCAACTTCAAAGTTTAAAAAATCGATTTGATCATTCGGATCAATGATGTTTTCGATTCAGCAAGCCATTGAGGCTGTGATTTTAATTGATTAACAATCTCATATCGAACTTTAGGTTTAAGAGCTCCGTTTCAGATGGGTTTGGACTTACCTTTAGATTAGGTCTGTTAGGGATTTTCTAGCAGAGATTTTAATTGTCATAACCTTTAACATCAAACCAAATTCGATTGTTTTGTGTTCCTCTTTTAGAGTTTCAGACAGTTTACCTTTCGTTTGAGAAGATCTGAAACCGGACCACCAAGAGAAAGAGAGATCGTAGATGGATTAGGGTTTTGACGGCGCAGCTTAAAACGGGAGGTGAGCGCGCGTGAATCGGATTGATGTGACGTTTGCGGCACTGGATTCTTCTCGTCGAGAGCTTCAAATTGATAGGTTGATCGTCATCTGAGTCCTTACGTGGTTAGAGAGATATGACAGTTTGAAGTTGCAGCCGAAATTAGGTTTTAGGTCACTTGACGGCGCGTCTTAGAATAGCGATTGAGAGCGCGTCCGACGTCAGATAGAGTCGAGGCCGACGGCGTTGGATTCGTCTCGTCAAGAGCTTCAATTTGATATGTGGCTCGTCGTCTGGATCCTTACGGTTGGAGAGAACGAGCTGTTTTGAGTAGCGCCGTCAATTAGGGTTTTGAGGTATTTCCGGGATTTCGAGTTTCGTGCGTGCGTGTTGTGAAAGTGTGTTTATTATTAAGATAAATTATTCTTATATAGGAAATACGTGGCGACGTAGGCACAATAATGGCCATAAGCGGGCCAAGATTACGAGTAAATATACGATAGGCCGGGCCGGTAATAAGCATGTGTTACTCACTTACGAACATAAACTTACGCATTATAAGTGAACCCCTAACCGGTTCACGACCCCGATCTTAACTACCATATCTTTGTTTGGAAAGTGAATAAGCCACAAAGGTTACCAACATTTTGACAATTACTTATAAGACATATGGAGTCCACAAAGAATCTGGTAAGAAGAATTATGTAATGCGATAACACGTAATACAATATATGGAGAACGAAAAGCACTACTCATGCAATCTTTGAATGTCCATCAACACTACAAACATGAGCATTATCATCTACACCGTCAAATCCTCAATCATTTCTAGTTTCAGCATTTATAACAATATGGAATATTTTTTGGAGGAAGAATAGTATCGTGGAGCCGGAAAATGATAGAGATCCTATCTTTGGATAATATGGTACATTTGGAACGTAATGAGTGATAAACTATTCAAGGGTTTGGGTAGGAACCAATGAAGCTAGTCATGTATATGCAGAAAATGAATGTCGAGCCTGGTACGATGCAAAAATGAATATGTGAGATTCTCCAGTAAATTCGAATTAACAAAGCTGACCACAAGTCTTAAGCTTGGGTGAGATTTGCATGGTGGATGATTTGTGGATCTCCTAACTTGATCAGTTCGGTGGAATTGGATGGGTATAGAAAGATAGCTTGGGAAATATTCAATTGTAGGACGAGAAACTTAAAGAGATGCGAGTTAGCATTACACTCGAGTCGGAAAGCACTAAAATGGGCTATGGAAACCATGTTCTGACATTCGAGCTTGCCAATGTTTTGGTACAAATTGCAAGGATCTAATAACAATGCTTGACGGAGCCACAAGCACAGATGAAACTTTTCAACGGGGCTGGAAATGATTCAAACTCTCGAGATGTGTTACTCGGACATCGAGATATGATATATCCCGAGCTTAAAATGTGATAAGTGATTAAACTGTTGGGGCCCTTCGTACCTTTCAAAGATCTCTTTGTTACTTTGGTTGTTATTCCGCTCGAGATTTGCCCGGATCCTCAAGTTTGAGTAATAGAATAGCCCTGTTTGATGCCAAAAGAAAAAAAAACTTAAGCATTAAAAACTTAAACATAAACTACTTCTTTAACAAGCCAGTACAAAGATTTATCTTTGTATCTCTTTGTGTTTAGAAAAAAAGCATTAAAAAGTTTTCTATGTTTATTTACCAATTCTGTGATTTCACAGAATCTATGTAGGGATGTCAATTGGACACATTGTCTATGGACGGCCCATGTCCAAATCCATATGGACTACGTCAATCGCCAGAAATATTCTGCATCCAAATGGGCTTCCACCCAAATACGTCCGTGATAAGACGAAAACCAAATGGACATGGGCCGCCCATGTGTTAAAAATATTTAGGGTTAGTATTAGAGAGATAAGAAATAAAAAAATCAGTTTCACTTTTACGCTTTCTGCACGTATATATTATTCAATTGCATAATTGCGTTTATCTGCTAAAATCGAGAAAATTCAGTTTTTAAATCAGCCATGAAATCGTGTTTTCTGGCTTAGTAAACGCATTTTACGTAAAATTGTGTGTTTCATAAAATCACGCACGAAATACGTGTTTCCCGCCAAACGGTAATTGCATTTTCCCGCAAACCGTGAAATCGTGTTTTCACACCCGAATCTTGAAATCGCGTTTATTAAAGTGGCTTAGTGAAATCGCGTTTTCCCATCAATAAATGATAAACGTTTTCACTGAAATACGTGGTGTACTACTGACGAAGCACGAAAACATGAGTTACGTAAAACCGTGAAATTATGTTTTTCGCCCCCAGCTGTTAAATTGTATTTTCCATTAAAACGATAAAATCATATTTCATGAAAACGATAAAAATCATGTTTTCTGATAAACGATAAAATCATGTTTTCTCGCCAAAACTTCATGAAATCGTATTTTGGATGTGTAAAACATATGAATTTTAATGTGTAAAACTTGAAACTTATGTTTTTATGAATGTGAAAGCGAAATGTATTTGGGGGACTTTTGCGGAATGTCGAATTTGGAATGGACGATTTGGTCTGGACAATTTGGCACAGTACGATTTGAGCTTAAAAAAATAATGTCATTTGGTGGTGTGTCCATTTGGACATAGACAATACAATTGACATCTCTAGATCTATGTGACCTTTTAAATTTTGTTTTGGACAAATTAATGAACCTCTCCGTGTGTGAGATCATCTAATATATTAAAATAGAAGTACAAATATAAATTACCACATTGAAACAACCTTTTAACTATAACTAATGTCACTTTTTTTTAATGGAGAAATTCAAGGGTTGGTCCCGAATGCACTTTCCATACGATACAAAGTGAAAAGCTCTGCGCAACACACTGATAAAATTCAAAAGTTTTGGGATGATCTTTATGAAAACAAGACCATAACTCTATAAGACGCCCTCTGTCCCCCTAACAATTTCATCACAATGGATGAAGATATGGTAGCCTTCCTGCTCAAAGCACAATGCAATGAAACAGCTAGCAAAGGAAATTGATGGACAACACTTTGATAGACCGAAAATCGGGAGGATGGTTTTGGCCGGATGTTGGATATGAACCGAGAAGGCGAATGCACTTTGGCGGGATGGATTGAATGGATCGTCAAGAGGTGCGGAATGACTCTTGATATACCAACGATCTAAGGCTAACCACCAAAGAACGGATGAATGTGTTGGCTAACCACCAAATAACACACAAAGATGATTGGCTGACCACCAAATCAACAAGCCGGTTCAAACCGATGAACTAGCTAAAGAACTCTCTCTCACTCAGAGAAGAAGAACAAAAATAAACAACCAAATTGAACTGATTTTATTCATAGATGAGACTACATATTTATACTACTTGTAGTCAAAGAGAAACATAAAGAAATTGTGGAAAATAATGCATAGAAAAAGACAACATTTGACTAAATAATTATTAGAGAGTCAAAGTTGTAGAAATTGATGTAGTCTTGGTCAAGGTTGGAAATTGAAGACTGGTCAAAGTGGTGATTTTGAGGTTCATTCTGGTCGTGCTGGTCCACGGTGGGAATGATCGGGATGACGCGGATGCATCCACAAGATTTGAATTCGCGAGAACTGAAGATCACCTGATTTGTAAATTGCATAATCTGAACTCCGTGCTGATTCTTCGTCGAGGATAAGAGTTGAGCACATTCTCCAAGTGATTTCATGGACTGAATCCATGTGGTTTGGAAGATATGAGTCAAACAATGAACATATATAGATTTCGGTTGACCTCCATGCATGTTTTTTCAGTGTGCTATCAATCAAAACCAGCTCCTTCTTTAGTGTCACTTAGCTCATCCAGCTCCATAGTAGTGTCACTTATCTCACTCAGCTCATTCAGCTCCAAAGTAGTGTCACGATCTGATGGAAAAATCTCGGTTGGATCGAGCTGGTTGACATGATCGCCATCTTGGGCCGTGTCCATGAACCAAAAAGGACGGTGCTCGATTTTGGTTCTATCATACTCTCCCTCTTCAAAAAGATTTGTCCTCAAATCTGAAACATTAAAAGGAAAAGGATTATAAGCAAAAGAATTATAATCAACACAAAGCTCACCTTGAGTTCGGTCCGGTTTGAGAATGGAAGAAGATCCTTCTTGATGACCACGGTTTTGCTCTCCATCTGACCCTTCCTTCGGTTCATGTTCATAGTCATCGAAAATTGGCAAATGATCTTCCTTTTCTGGCTCGGTTTCAACGTTCTTCAAGGTCACCAACGGTTTCTGTTTTTGGCACTTGTTAGCATAATGACCGACCTTATGGCATTTGAAGCACCTGGTAGAATGAGCTTTGCTTGTGGGTTTCACAGCTTTGCTTTTATCAAAAGAAATATCATTAGTTTTCAAATCAGAATTTGAAAGATAAGAAGACTTACATTGCTGTTTTGGTGCTGAAGAAGTGTTGGTGTTTTCCTTCCTTTTGAGTTGCCGGACAGCATGAATCGCCTTATGCAACATCTTCTCCAAACTGGCATAAGTCTGAATCTCATTCTGATCAAACACATCACGGCTGCTTCTCTTGGTTTTGGTGAAGGGACGATCACCACTTCTGACCCACTTCTCATCATCGGACCTGTTTTGTCTCTTCCTTTGTTTCTGCACAAAATCAAACCTATTAGCAGCAAACTGTTTCTTATTTCTAAAAATTAATTGCTCTTTTTCCGAAACAGTTTTAAAAGGAAAGAAGATATCATCTTGTAGTGGTTTTGATTTCTTGAGAAGTCCAAACATCCTGAAACACTTAACAAACGTTAGCACATAAAAATCCTCACACTCTCAAAGTGTTTAGCTCACGATTTTTAGGTGATCACTCAGAGTTCTTTTACTGGTTCAAAGGATGATAGGCAGTCAAAATTCAGCAATCAAAAACCCAAAACAAACTTTGTGGAAAAAAGAAAAGAAATGAAGATGAAGAGATTTTTTTTTTGTGTGGATCCGCCTTAACTGTCCTAAGGCCGGATTTCTCCTCGGCCAGCAGGCTTTCTCTTCCACCACTCCCCCTGGATTTCTCTTCAGAAGTGATTCAAGCCAAAACTTTTACTTTTTTTTTTTTTTTATCGATTTTTTTTTTTTTTTTCTTTTTTTAAATGGCGATCACAAGGGAGTAAAGGAACAGCCCGGATCCAAAAAGAAATAAGAAATGATGAAGAGATGAGAAGGTGAAAAGAAGATAGAAAACAAACCAGCCAAAGTGGCTCTGATACCAAATGATAGACCCAAAATCGGGAGGATGGCTTTGGCCGGATGTTGGATATGAACCGAGAAGGCGAAGGCACTTCTGGAACTGGGATGGATTGAATGGATCGTCAAGAGGTGCGGAATGACTCTTGATATACCCTCGATCTAAGGCTAACCACCAAAGAACGGATGTAGTGCGTTGGCTAACCACCAAATAACACACAAAGATGATTGGCTGACCACCAAATCAACAAGCCGGTTCAAACCGATGAACTAGCTAAAGAACTCTCTCTCACTCAGAGAAAAGAAACAAAAATAAACTCCAAAATGATCTGATTTTATTCATAGATGAGACTACATATTTATACTACTTGTAGTCAAAGAGAAACATAAAGAAATTGTGGAAAACAATGCATAGAAAAGACAACA
>NW_026722329.1:0-11795 GCF_029784015.1 Lycium ferocissimum | reverse complement strand
ATGGTACTTGGAATAAACATAAAGCAAATGAAATAAGTAGTAAAATCTGCCCCCCTTGGGAGGGGTTTTTGAAAATCAAACTTTATGTTTTCTTTAGTATAAAACTCATTGCTCGAAATCATTAGTAAAACCATAGACACGACTCAACGTGGCACCTTATGGGTGTTCCCTTCGGAGCAGAATAGGAGTACAATATCAATAAGGCATCACAAAAACATTTAGACCTTACTAGCTAAGAATACAATCATATGGAGTACATATAGAATGAATAACAACAAGAATCATGCCAAAAGAAGAAAGGTTTGCCTTACATACTGTTATATCCCGTATTTTTGTACATTGAATTATTCGTAACTAATCGGCATAAGTTCAAGGACAAGATTATTTTTGAGATATGAAACGAGGACTTTTAATCCCTGATTTTAATTAGTGCACGATTTGCTTATAAATTTCAATTAGCATAAAAATATTAGTGGAGATTAGGGATTAATTAACCATGATTAGATTATTAAGTGGGAATTAGTGATTAATTAAGATTAATTAGGTTAATTAGACCACTATGTGGGCCCCACAAAATGTGGCTGAATCTGATTGGTGTTTGGTTGAGTGGGACACATGTCATGGTGATGGACACGTGTTACATCCTGCGTTTTCATGCGTTGGAAAGCGTGCGAGTTAAATGACACTGGTAACGGAAACGAGGTTATCCTCCCAAGCTTATGGGTGGTTGTAGTAATGGTACAGATGTGTTATAAATATTAGAAGTTAAACAAATCTAAGAAAATAAGTTTCGTCAAGGTTTGAAATTTAATTGAATGAAATACGGTCCAAGCTATAACATCCCGTATTTTTGGACAAGGAAATTGGACCATCCAACATGAGCAAATTTACTCGAGCCCGGAGGAATTTTGGTTATATTCAAGTATGCAAATAAAGAGATCGGTGTATATAAGGATAAAGTCCCGAAATTATTTAAGACTCGAAAGTGGAATGACAGTGATTGGAAATAATATTTTGTGTGTACCAACAGGGGTATGGACTAAAGGTATACCACATGATTATGATAATGAGTATATGAAGTGTGTTAAAAATGGTCTATGTTTAAGTGAATTGAGACCAAGAAATTAATTATGGGTGTAATTAGGTAAACGCGGAGTAACAAGGATACAAAAGGATTAAAGAATTTTTTTTGGATAAGTGATATATGACATCACCTTTTTCCACATGGCAGTAGGAGAGAAAGGTATTGGTGACTATGTATTTGTTTGTGTTGGTGTCTCATCTTGGTCTACAACAACTATTATGGATATGTATAGACGGACCCCACACCCTTTATAAGAAAGAATGACATAAAGACACTAATTTAGTTGGAAAAAGCTTTCAGCAATTAAATTAAGTTGGTAGTCACCTATTTTCATAGAAAAGGGTGCGTACATATGCAGCAATATCATTCCTTAAAGATTTTCATACACACAAATATGATGGAGCAGCAACGTTAAGTCTTTGTTGGCGAGCAAGAACGTTTCTGCATTATTGTAAGCGGAGAGAAGATTTCTACGAAGTGAGGTGCCGGGAAGCTCTAAAAGGCATACTTCTTGGCATATAAGGTAATAATTCTCCTCTCCTTGATATATTTAAATTCATCCCGGTCGTAGCTAAATTATGAGGTGGGAACTACAAAATTAATTGCGAAAAATCGGACAAGTTATTGTTGTTGTTGTGTGGGCTGATTTGAGGTATATTTTTGGGTTGTGTTGTTGCTGGAAATTGTTGGAGTAACTTAAGTATATTGTTGTTGTCGTCATTGATATGTATTTTTGAAGGAAAGAAAAATTGGAGAAGTGTGTTTGGTAATCGTATCCGGGCTTGTTGCTCGTCATGAAATGTTTATGACCTATTGCTACTACATGACATCTTGTTATTGATATATATATATATACATGCTGAATTGTTCTGGTTGTTGTTGTTGATATATGGAGTTTGGGAGAATGAGGAGAACGGGGAAGATGCTGCCTGTTTTTTTTCTAAGGATAAGTTAAATTTTCATTGTACGATTAAGAGAGTCGTTTGTATAATTAACGATAGTATCATTGTTGTTAGATATAGATCGTGGAGAAGATACGAGTTGAGTTCTTGAGCCGTTGACAGAAGACCAGGTATGTAAAGCTATCCTTTCTTTCCTTTGGCATGATTTATATGAAACGAACAAATGACGAATGTATAAGTTTCTATTCTTAGAGACACTAGGATGGCTAATGTCCTTGACTTCCATAAGCTATTTCATGTTATCTTGATACGTGTCTATGATTCTTGAGGCTGTTTGATATAGTCCATAGTGACGTTCAGGGTACTTAACATGACTATCGCCTTTGATATCAGTGTTAGTTCATTCTACACATTCCATTAAGTCTCGATGATGATTTAGTTTGCATATGGTTGCTCACTACTGCTTGCTCGTGCACCTTTGTTATTATATCTTTCACCGAGTCCCACCGATGGGCCGAGTATGTTTCGTGCACGGTTTCCTTGTATTGTTCACCGAGTCCCTCACTAGAGGGCAGTGCAAGTATATATATATATATATATATGATGATATGATGATGTGATGATGTGATGATAGCAGAGTCCCATGATGGGCCGAGGTATGGTATACGTGTATACGACTTATTCACCGAGTCCATAATGGGCCGGATATGGTATATGATGCAGCTATCATGATTTTATTTCATAAATGGCACGGTGCACGGTGATTTCTTGATTATCATACTTGTCTCCTGGAATATCTACTTCGGTTATGATCTTCCTTAATATATTTTCATGCTTTATATACTCGACATATCTCGTACCGACCCCGCTTTCTTCGTGGGTAATTTGCGTTTTCATGCCCAACGGTACGGATACCTCGATTTGGTGATCCTCCGGCTTAGGACTTCTACTCGGCCGTCTTGGAGTGCTCCATTGTTCAGAGTTTAGACTTTTGGTACAGATCTTTTGACGTATATATATGTTTATCCAGGGGTACGGTGGGGCCCTGTCCCGTCATATTTTACTATCAATACTCTTAGAGGTCTGTAGACATATGTGTGGGTTGTATATAGATGTTGTTCGAGTGTCAATATGACTTATTTTTTGGGATGCTTGTATGTAGTGTTGCGACCTTGTCGGCTTGCGTATATATTTTGGGATGTTCCCGTATGTAGTGGCAGCCTTGTGGGCTTGCGTATTATGTCATGCTTTATTGGTTGTGACTCCTCCGGAGACAGGTTACCTTGATATATATATATATGTGACGTTCTGAGATAACGTCTTGCCTTTGCAAGCTTTCATATTGTATTTAGTTTCGGGTTGACTATATCTAACAGGTACGTATACGAGTGTCTAACTCGGGCACTAGTCACGGCCTATGGGGTTGGGTCGTGACACATACCTTGTCACTTAAGTGATTAGCTTAACTTATGCTTCCAAACACTGGCCAATATACAATCAAGGTAAAAGAAACCGTACACAACTTGAAAGAGGTTCATATACTTCTCTAAGCTCGTAATTAACTTCCGTAAATTCGGGCAGCATTTTCCCTAAAATCTTCGTTTTCCTCTAATTCCAATTCAATTTAACAACATAATCAGCAACCAACAACAACAACAACCATCTCATATAAGCCACTTTAAACTCAAAACATCAATTCCCAAAGATATACACCAAAACAGCCCAAAGATACGCTTTGTATACGATATCTACATTCACTTTATTCTCCCAAATTCAAGAACACCAACTTATCAACAACATCAACAACAATATCAACAAATCATTTTATATCAATATCCAACTAATTCTATCCATTTAATCATACCAAACAGCCCCAAGTCATTTGATATCCAAAAATTATAACCGAAATTTCAACGTCATTTTCTCTATTCTAACCCGTCAAATCCATCAATGATCATGGTAAGAACATCATTAACATCTTACACATACCTTATATGAGTAGCTACCATGAAAACAACATCCCCCAGGTTCAAATTTTAGCTTAAAACGACGATGACAACTCGTACTACACTTTATCCTTCACGAGCCTCGGGCCTCGAACTTGATCGATTCTCCACTTTCTCTCTCTAACTCTCCTCTCTCCCTCTCTAAAATTTTGTGGACTGCTTGATGTATAAATGAATGAATTTTTATGAATTTAGCCCTTATATATGGGTTTTGGGTCGGTTCCCACCGACCTTGAGTCGGGTAAGCCGAGCCACCGCCTGGAAGATTACTTTTCTGTCTTAAAATGTCAATAAATTTTTATCCCTTTGTCACATGCAGGCTCACGACCTATGGTTGGAATGGTATTTCAATTATCTACAACTTTCATTTTTGGATTTTTCCCAAATTCCCAAATAATGATGGGGTTATGGCCTCCCGAAGTCAAATCACCCGAAAACGTAACCTAAAACATCTTTTTGAGGGCTTCCACTTGGATTTGGCTCAAGGATCCTTCTTGAGTTGTGTTTAACTTTACATATATTATCCATATAACTTGTCATATGTCCTTTATAAATCTCGACATGTGGACCCCACCTCAGCTTACGATTACGAGAGCTATATATCTTTTAACGTATCATTCCAATCATACTGTACGAATTCCAAATATCATACTCATGCTATCCTCATTACTAATACGGGTAGAATTTCATCCTTTATACTTGTAATATTTGCTCCTCCTTGAGCTCACATTAAGCCGTCTGCAACCTTAGTAACGCGAAATTTTCTGGGGTATAACATCATCATCTGGGACTTAATAGAATGATTAGAATGAACCGACACTTGAGAATCAAAGACAACTGCCATGTCAAGTACCGCTGAGAACTAGAATTCGTTGGAGTCATGAATGTTCATCGTTCGCTCGTTTATGTAATTCATGCCAAAAAGAAAGAAGGGATAGCCTTAACATACCTTTTCCTCTTCTTAAGCTAATCCAAACTTAAGTCTCGGGCTTCTCAAGATCCACAACAACGTCAGTAGATACCAAACATTAGCTATAGGTACTTAGGAATCCAACCCTAAGCTAGCACGTCATTTTTAGAAATTCGGACATCTTTCCTTTATAAATTCAACAAACCCCGAGAATTTAACTCGGCCAAATCATCAACGTCAATACCAACAACCACATTAACAACATCAACAATTAATCCCATCGATCCAGCCCCTCAACAATATAAAAATAGTTTCAATAATTCAAACAATAATGCGATGAGCGGCAAGCTCGGCTTGTCAATACAATACAATAGTTTTAAACCCCATCTTCATTCCAAAATTTCTCAACAATATTAACAACAACACAACAATAGCAAGTTCCAAAATATCCACCAAACAACCCATACGATACCAACAATTTATCCGATATCCGATAAAACGTTCGTATTCCTTTCATCTAGCAATGTAGATACGATTTGGATAACTCAAATATGTCTAGTAGAGGAGAATTATTACCTCATGTGCCAAGAAATAATCTTCTTCTGCCTTACTTCACTTCGAAGAAAGCCCGGATCCAACAACGCGATAAAATGGAATAACGAGATCTAACCGGTGAACAAAACCCGAATATTATTCTTGAGAAAAATAAAAAATTATACTTGATCTCATGAATTTCTTGATCACGTTGCTGCAAACAGGGAGTATCGTATTGTTGTTCCATAAACTGGTTGCTTCCCTAAATTTGTAAGTGAAAGTCATCTAATTACATGAAGCTTGGACTTTATTATCACCAAATCACCAAACCTTTCCTTTCCGATATTGGTTTGCCTCACAACCTGTTCATTGCTGCTCCATTTTAAAGGAACAAAGTCTTTAACTGAATTAAATTAATAGTCCAAAACGTTGCTTCTCCAACTAATTAAAAACAAAGTTTCTAATTCAATGGAATATAGAGGTTGTTGCCCATCTAATTAAAGCAAAGGCTAGAACGTTGCTACCTATTTTATAAAGGGAAATATTTCTAGCCAACAACTAAAAGGTTCTATCATGACTAAATTATGGGTCCCACACAGATCCTTTTCCAGAAAAATGAAGACAAAGGAATTACTACCCTACAGGTGTCATCCAAGAGTTTTATGTAAGGTATAGTCACCTTGTTAATCACATGACTAGGATACATGTGGATGTTACTTGCTAACCCTTATCCAATCCCTTTATATCCACTACACTCCACACTTAAACAATTACACACATAATTAATATCTTGATCCCAATTCACTTAAATACTGATCACCTTTAACACACTCCATATACTCATTACCATGACCATGTGATATAATGTCACGACCCAACCCCGTAGGTCGTGACTAGCGCCCGAACTGGGCACCCGTACGTACCAAAAGCCAAAAATAGTAGCTCAAATATTTAGAAAAATTTGGGCAGAGTTTCCTCTGTTTTTCATACTAACCAAAATTAACCTGCACACAGAAAATACCCACAAAGGCCGCACAGGGCCAACGTATCCACATACACATATATAGGCGAGCTGGCAAGGTTGCCGCGGTGGATAAACCGCTCAAACATATAACACATACACTTCCGTACAAAAAGGCCATAACCCCGCATACGTGTCTACGTACCTCTACACGAGTAACAAAATCATATGACGGGACGAGGCCCCGTCGTACCCCCGAATAAATATATACAAACGTATAAAAGAGACTCGTACCAAAATGCGGGCTCAGACAAGCTGGAGCTCTTCAAGATAGCCGAAACAGGACCCTTAAGTCATGCTCACTCAAACGTGTATTTGTACCGCGCGGCACAGAAACGTGCCCCCCCCGAAAAAAAGGGGGTCGATTTTAATATGTCGAGTATGTAAAGCACGAACACGATCATAGGATCATAACCGAACTAGATCGTATCGAAATAAGTATAGAACTTGGAAATCAAAACTTACCCGTGAATCGTATATCATGTATATCCATATCATATCATCAAGTCATTATGCACATATAACGTACCCGGCCCTCCAAAGGAGGACTCGGTAAATAAATCATATAACCGTCATGTATAGAATTACGTAATCATATGCATATGCCGTACCCGGCCCTCTAGTGAGGGACTCGGTGAATAGGATCATCAAATGCCATCCCGCCGCCATCCCCATATCATAACATCATCATATACGTATATATATATATATACGTACCCGCCCCTCTAGTGAGGGACTCGGTGAACAATGCAATGAACCGTGCACGAATACATACCCGGCCGGGACTCGGTGAAAGACGTATTAAGCTTGCACGAGCAGAGTAGTGAGAAGCCATATGCAAATAAGCAAGTAAATAACAATCCGATTTTTTCCAAACTCAAGGACCTGTGTTTACCACATTTGAAAGTGCATAAACAATTTAGGTTGAACGGAATTAATAAGCAAAAGTTATGGAATCGCGGTTATTTTACGTGTCAAAATATATCATACAACTCAACGGAATAGTTAGAACGCTTATCTTTTAATAATCAAGACAATAGCCAAAACCTTCTTTTAAGTTTCGCGCAATTATGTCAAACAAATCGTCATAAGGGAATCTTGAATGCGTGGGCCCACCTCGGTCAAGTTGAGGCGGCGTACCCAAATTATGATCATTAGGCCTATGAGTCATGTACGAAAGGTTCAAGGCCATTTAATTCCATTTGGCAGGTATTAGATGTTTAAACGATCATTTGAACAAAACATGAATTTCTTAATTCAATTCTATTGAGCGAAAAAGGTCCAAATTCAAGCTCGGATTCCTAGGATTAGAGGTTTCCCGAGACACGTATTCAAGCCTATTACATACTAAGACATGCCAAAGAAAGAAGAGGTAAGCCTTACATACCTTATTCGCTCCTTACGCTTCTCCAAATTCAAATCCCGTTTCGTCCAAAATCTACAATTGGTCACATTTACCAACTATTAATCATAAGGCTTCAAGAATTCAATCTTAGTCAATACTTGTCTACAGAAATTTGGGCAGCATCTCCTCTATATATACAACATCCCGAGATTTAACTCGAGTTCAATTATCAACAACAACCAAACCAACAACCAAACTACAACATTAATAATCAACCCACAATGCATTCCAACATTAATAGTTCTTCCTACATGACTTCAACAACATTCATCATATCCATTCAACTACTTACATTCAAATTAACATCAACGTTTATACATTCGACCACCAATCCAAACCCATACAAACCATACCCAAGAACACTTTAAGCAATTCATACAATGTTTCAAGCAACCCAAGCATTGTTCCAATTCACCCGAATTTGTCTCCAAACCCGAGAACAACACCAAACATATTCTTTCCTTCCAAATTCATGAATTACACTAATAATCCACACATTAACAAGGCAATTCTCATAGATACCGAAAATCACATAAAATGTGCATAAATTTCCAAATCATCCCATAATTAACATAACATTGTTTTGGATCATTAAACTTACATTTTTCTTTATAAAATCCATAACGACGATAACGAAAACACTAACGACAATTCGTTCATTCTCCACTACGCAAGGAGGGCTATTCGCCAACACCATAACTACACACAAAAATGATTTTTATTCTTTTTCTTCACTCTACAACCATCAAAACATGCTAATTAAAATTAATACCTTACCTCCAACACAACATGCATATGGACGGCCAAACCCACCTACACGACTTCAACTCTAACTTGATTTCTATCATGATTTTCTTCCATTTTAGCATACAACAACACATATAAACCATCTACAACACATGAAAACAAGATTAAACTCACCTTTCTTCTTCAACTCCACAACTTGCCTAAAGTGGCGGATAGAGAAAACGAGCAATCCAACGCTCCAAACAACACCTCCACGTTAATGAGCACCCTTGAATTAGTAGGTTTGCATGAAGAAATTATTTTTTCTTGATCAATTCTTGATCTCTCTCTTCCTCTCTTGGCCGAATATGGCCTTTGTTTTTCTCTCAAGTTTTTCTTGAAAATTCTAGATGGAGAAGATGAGGAAATAAGATGAATTAGTCATCTTTATTGCAAACATTAATAACCGTGGCCATGGCCCACATAGGAGTGGCGCGGCCACATGGCCCTTGTTTGTTTTTTTTTCTTTTTTTTTTTTTTTTTTGTTGTAGAATTGTCAACCTTCCAAAATTAGCACACTTACTAAAAATGGAAATTGCCTCCAAATGCTTCTTTAACACTTTCATGACATTAAAATCATACACAATTTAAACCTTTAAACATACAAAAGTCTCTAGGTCATATCCGAGTAGCCTTGTTCTCCACTTATCGTAATTTACGCAAGTTGTCCCGTTGTTCAAAATACGGATGTAACATCCTTTCCTCTTTTTTAGAACATTCGTCCTCGAATGTTCAACTAGTTCCGTAGTGGTCTTATAAGGATCTCGGGGTTTCCCTTATCACCATAACACGCGGTTCCACCTAGCGATTATATTCCTTTTTCATTTCTCTTCACTCTTAAGTTATCTCCTTCCGTTATCACTTCACAATATCTTAACGCAAGCCATGTCTTTAGTATTCAACATTCTTGCCTCACAACCGTATCTTCAGTTAGACGTCTCCTCCCTTGCCGAATCTTATTACGCTTTTTGTGAAATACATAATTTCTCCCTCTTTCGGTAGCCAATCAATTCCGTTCATCTTGCTTAATCATCTTATACTCAACTAGTAACGTTATATGCACATTATCTCGATAACCTAGTCCAACCCATCTTCATTCCTTCCCTTAACGCACCTAATTTATCACCATGGTGGTATTATTTGAATCCAAAATTCCTCTCGTTTCCTATACTTCCTTTCCGCTATTGACGGCTTTTCCTAGTCTTCCCTTTGCTTTTCATCAAGCGTAACATTATTAACGAAGAGCCTTATTGACCACATCTCAACCTTTGGTCCCACCACGTTGTATTTTTCCTCACAACACCACCGTAGGTTACTAATTATCGTTTTTACCATATTTTTGTAAACCTCCACCTCCTAATATCACGTCGTTCCAAATCTTCACAATTAAATCCTCGGCACCGTCTCGCTTTCTACCCTAATTCTTATCCTTTTTCATGGCTCTTAGATTTTACTAACTTATCTTGATAGGGAACCTTATCGCGACCGAGGCATCCGCATCAACCGCGTTGTGGTTTTAATTGTCTCCATCCGGCACTTACACTTGCCTCGTGTCCCCCCCCCCCCCCTTTGGCGCAGGTGCACTTATCTTACTATACGATCATATTCGCCTTACGTCCGCATTTTCTCTCTCGGTCGACCGCACTTTCGTTTCGATGTCCCGATCCTTTTCCGTTCATCCGTTCACTTCCTTTCTTTTCCGATATTACTATGCAAGACTCCCCAGGTCTACCCTATAGCCGAAACGATATCAAATTACCTTATGACGTTCATGGCTTTTATTTTTCTTTTCACTTGAACTCTCGTTGTTAATCCGTTTAATGCCTCCCGTATACCGTCGTTAATTTACATCGGAATACGTTCACCCACTAACATAATCACGCACGGAGTATCACACGCTTCCGGACACACATATAGCCGCGCATCTCACTCACAAAAGATCCCCAAACACTTACTTTCGGATGCCCTAGCTCTAGTGCCGTGAGGCACCTTTTTCTTTTTTACCCGATACAACCCGCTCCGCCTACGCAACCTCCTCGGATTTCCGCCTACTCAGATATTCTAGATCCCTTTAGACTACTCTCTAGTTTCCATCGCTTCTTACGACTAAAGCCGTGGAACTTTCCAGAAACTTCCCAGGGGGGGTCACCCATCCTAGGAATTCCTTACTCAAGCACGCTTAACTTCGGGACTACAACGAAATACAGTACTCTAACGTTAGCATAATCGCGTTCAGCTGACTACTGGACCCTCGCCACGCAGTTTGGAGTAAAATAAAGTCTTGACAGATTTCCGGACGCCCTCGTAGCACAATTACCGTTTTGCCCCTCTCTCGCTTTTACCTATTCACGGTCACTTATAGATATTACCACTTTCCATCCTAGACTCCCGAGTCTGTAATAACAATATACACACCTTAACTACCGTTGTTTATAAATCTACCGCTATAACGCAACAATTATATCACAGATACGCACATATAAGAACATAATTTCTAGTGAGGATTCATGTACCTGTAGCCGCATCCGGTGGTGCCTCCTGATCCTGCCTCCTCGTCAGAGCAAATACGCGGTTCGAAGGACCGCTGGAACTCGGGACTCCGCCGCGGCCTCTACCACGGCCCGCTGGTGCCAGTGTACCCTGCCCCGTAGGGCGCATAGCTGCTGAGGAGGACGAACCAGCAGCCGACCCAGTAGGCTGGACCACATCCCCTGAACCACCCCTATACGGGCACTCCCTCATAATATGGCCCTGACGGCCGCAAGAAAAAAAATTTCTGTTGATGCACAGGGGATAGGCTAATGAGGAGTACGGAGTATGCGATGTTTCCATAAGTAAAAACTAGCATTTGATGATTCTAAATAAGATTTGAAAGACATTCGAGTGAAGGAAAGAAAGTTGTTAAGAAAAGGGTTATAAGTTGAGTGAGTTGGGCAAACCACGAGTATTGAACTAAGTGTCAAGGGGGGAAAGAGTTAAACATCCCTTGATTGTATGGATAAACAAGTTTAAAAACGTTCCAAAATTGGGAAAACAAAAGAAGCGACGGAACAACTGGGAGCAATGAGTTCCACGACCCGTCCACGACCCAAAAATTCCACGGGGCCCGAGGGTCCTGGGAAATTCCACCCGAGGGGGGTGCGGGCT
>NW_026722328.1:0-7037 GCF_029784015.1 Lycium ferocissimum | reverse complement strand
AGATTAATGGATGAATTTTAGTTTTAATGTAATCATTTCAGACTAAAGCGAGTAAACCAAGGAAAACGGGTTTTCAGGAGTTTTGACAACTTTACGGTCAAGCCTAACGGCTAAATTTGGGGCAAAAACCGAGCTACATGCGACCCGAGCGGCTTGCGCTCGGTGCCCGGCCTACTTGTTCGTTGGTTACCCTAGATGTAGGACCCTAGTAAAGTCAATTACACAAATTAATATGGTTGATTTCTCATCGTATTCTTTGTGGGATTCGATCCGAACCTAGTTGGGTTCTATTTTGAATGATCGCTTTATCCCTATTTAAAAGGTGTAATTTGGCGGTATCAACTATATAAAACTCAATAAAT
Organism: Lycium ferocissimum; assembly: GCF_029784015.1. Classification (NCBI taxonomy): domain Eukaryota; kingdom Viridiplantae; phylum Streptophyta; class Magnoliopsida; order Solanales; family Solanaceae; genus Lycium; species Lycium ferocissimum. Next base: position 6,675 of record NW_026722328.1, on the reverse strand, counting down.
GGTCATCTTTGCAAAATTCACTTACCATTAGTGAAAGTTTATAACTTTATATGATTTGATTGCATGAACTAGCCGTAATTATGATGAAAGAGAGAAAAGAGGTATTACACATCATAATCAAGTATGTACAATTTTCTTTTGCTTGTCTTATAAATAGTTTAAAATTTTGAAAAGCTAAGTTCTTCACCACGAAGTACGATTACGTGACTACTTTAATGCTTCTTGAATTTTTCTTTGACTTCTGAAATTTGCTTCCATAATAAATTATGATTTCCCAATTGAAAGAATAATTATGATAATAAAACTAACCTAATAAGACTCAAAGGGACAAATACATCTTGATCTTGGCCCTATCATTTGGGAACCCAAAACCAATCTACAATAAGTATCTTTTTTTTTCCTTTTATTATCAAGCAATTTTAAATAATGATTACATCTATCATTTTGGCATAAATGTTTAGTACATCATTCTCTTTTTATTTCTCTTGCAACTTATGAAATTTAAACCACGTCTAAAGGACTATTTAGAAACCCGAAAATTTTATGATAAAACGTTAGTTCATGTTCTAAAATTTGTAAGTTGTCGTCTAATATTTTATCGAAGGTTGAGTGATACATGAACAGACATACCGGGTTTAACATTGTGCAAATGAATAATTTCCCAAAGTTATATATGCACAACTATTAAAAATAAGTACAAAATCTAAAAATGTCCTCAAAAAAGGGACATTTTTCATAAGAGAGCAATTATTCTATGGGTTTTAAAAATCTTGTAGCCAGAAGTTTTTTGCTTGAATTAAATAAAGGGTGAATGAAGATGTTGAGTCAAAAAGACGATGACTAACAGCTTGTTTATGGATGGTTGTTACCTTGTATTGTATGTATAGTCTGTTAGTTTAAATATAAAATGTTTTTATTGGTTGCTATTTAAATTTTATTGTGTTGTGTTATTAAATTCATCATCACGTAGCGTCGAAAAATTCATTTTGTGTAACGACCGATTTGGTGTGATCGCGTCGTTACCTTATTTCTTTTTCATTTTGTATTTACTTATTATTAATAATCCTATTATATCATTTACCTTACCTCCTTTTTTAAGAGATCTACCCGTACCCTAGTTTTCTTGTGGTTTCTCCTTTAAATTGTGTCATTAGTAACGACAAGAACGATACAATTTATTCAAGCGTTATATTAAAAAAATGTACGATAAAATAGAACACAAAACAACATGTAATAACCATCCAAACAGATTGATGCTTCTGGAAAATGAGATTGAAGACCGATCTCAGAGATCATGAAAGTCAATTGATTAATCTGCCCCTTAAATTGGGTTAAGGCTACCAATCTGATTGGCCATAACACTAAGACAAGGCCTAATTTGGAACCGTCCCAATGTTAAATTTAAAAACTCCGTACTTAGTTGACTTAGCTTGTTGCAATAATTTTATAATTTTTTTCTATGTAACCCTATGGTTGAAAGTTGAGCCGTTTGCAGGGTTGAATTTTTTCTATGCAACTATTTTCTAGCTTGATCATCTGCATGCTCGTCATGCATGCATGTCAATGATGTCATCACTTTCTATGTCGCTCCCGTCCATTTGGATTTTCCTTGAGGGTTTTGAAAAATAAAAATGTAGTAGGATTCAAACTTGGAATTTGTCAACTAAAGAGATAAGAATCATCCATTACCATCCATTACTTGACCATTATAATTATTGTTTTGGGGAGAGATGAGTGAGTAATGATCTACTATATACTCAAAGTTGCGAAAGGTCAAAAATTACTACTATATAGAAGTGGGGGAAAACCATGCTTCGTCGTCCGTGGGCATTAAAAAAAAAAAAAAAAGTGTGGTCCCCATATTAACACCAACCAATATTAAAAACACCAACCATATTAAAAAAAAAAAAAACACCAACCAATATTAAAAAAAAAAAAAAGTAAAAAAGTGGAACCCACCGCCCAAACTCACGGAAAAAAAGGGTCCTAACAAAATCAAGAATATAAAAAAAAAAAAAGTTGAATCCCATATTAAAAAAACAAACAATGTAAAAAAAAAGTGTAAACTTTGTATTCGTAGAAACGCTAATATAATAAAGTTTGAATTTGACAAAACTACAATGTTATATTAATCGTGTTTTGAATATATATAAGTGAATCCATATTAAAAAAACAAACAATGTAAAAAAAAAAGTGTAAACTTTGTATTGTAGCAAGCTAATATAATAAAGTTTTAGATAGGGAGCACAAACTACAATGTTATATTAATCGTTTTTTGAATATATATATATATATATATATATAAAAACACATATATATATAAAAGGTAAACTTTTATTGAGAAACACTAATATAATAAAGTTTTGATCAAAAAAACTACAATTTATATTAATCGTTTTTTGAATATATATATATATATATATATATATATATATATATATATATATATATATATATATTTATTATATTTTAAAAATTGAAACTAATAAGTAAATATATATATATATTATTATAGAAAAAAATATGTAATAATTAAAAGGGGCCCCCAAAAAAAAAAATATAAAAAAAAAAAAAATAAAAAAAAAAAATATAAACCGGGTTTAGCCCATCTTTCGCCCGTTGCCCCTTTAAAAAAAAAAAAAAAAAAAAGGGGGTGTGGGCCCCAAATTTTTAAATAAACCCAATAAAAAAAAATAAACAAAAAAAAAAAAAAAGGGGAAACCCTAAACAAAAAAGCAAAAAAAAAAAAGTGAACCCCTATTAAAAAAATATAATGTTAAAAAAAAGTGAAACTTTGTTTAAAAAAAATTTTTTTAATATAATAAATTTTTGATAGGAGCCCTCAAATGTTATATTAAGTTTTTTGAACTAATATATATATATATATATATATATATATATATATATATATATATATATATATATATATATATATATGCTAAAAATAGTGCTTAAAATGCCCAAAAAAAAAGTGCCCCCCTATTAAAAAATCAAACAATATTCATAATTTCCCAAAGTATCTAACAAAAACGAGGATTCTTATCACGGCGTTAATCTTAGTGGGAGAAAAAATGAAATTGCTTTTTTTAAAAAGGTTAATAGTAAAATACAATTTTTTTTTTTGCTATTCCCCCATGTTATTTTTTTTATGTTTTCTAAAAAAAAATATACTTAAAATATTTATATTTTAAAATAAGATAGAATTTGATTACTTTTTTTTTTTTATTCTTACTCTAATAAATGTGAAAAGAGATTAATGTCTTAAAAAAAATAATCAAATGGAATCAAATAATAAAAGGAAAAGTCAAATTATAATTCTAATCGACGTTTTTTAAAAACCGAAAAGAAAAATGACAAGTAATGAGCTAAAGAGAATATTTAAAAAAATTTAAAAAAAAATATTTCTTGTTTAAATAGAAAATCATTCTATTTTTTTTTTTTTAAACATGTAAAATTAATGTAATGATTTGAATTAGAATTTAAATCAAAATTTGATTAAAAAAAAAAGTATTTTACACCTTTTAAAATTTAAACGAATTAAAAATTTAAAGTATCAATAATGCTTAAATATTGTTATTGTTTTATCTCAAAGAGAAAAATAGTTTCTTTTTTAAAAAAGTTTCTCTTTTTTAAAAAATATTAATAAAATTTTCCGATTTTGTATTCGTAGCAAACATTAATATAATAAAGTTTTTGATACGGGGCCAAAATCAAAGTTATATTAATCGTGTTTTAAACATAATATATATAATCACTATTCAAACACAAATACTACCATGATAAATAATCTAAAAATTTACCTCGGCCGGCATATCCTCTATGTATATTAAAAACACTTATATATATTAACGATGAAAGAGTTTGATAGTTTGAATAAATAAATAATGCTTTTAAATAGTAGCAAAATATATTTTTTTTGGTTATAAGGAGAAGCTAAAAAAAACTTCTTCAAAAATAAGCATTTTGATTTTTTATTCATATTTTATTATCAAATTACTTAATAGTGACTTCCTTCCTCCGTGTGTTTTTTGGGGTTTAATATATGAATCGGTAGGGTCCAGGCATAAACCCCCGTGCCACCTAAAGGGAAGATTTAATAATAATAAAAAATTAAAAGACTTTGTTTTCATAATTTGTTACTTTAAAGTATTTTCAAAAACTAAACTAAACCTTTTAATAAAACTATTTCTAAAATTATTTAGTAGAAAAATAAAAATTACTACTCTTTTTATTTTAAAAATACTTTTGATAAGATATACTACCATTTGGATTTTGGGTAGGTGCAAAGTGCAATGATCTAGTCATCTAAGAGTCGATCAAACTGAGAGAGCCCCAAAAAAAACACTCATGGTCTCCTCAAGCAAACCCAGTCGTCCATTCTTGAACTCAATCTTTTAGAGTCACGCCGGAAAAGGCACAAAGTTTTTTGGTAGATTAAATCATAAAAAGTCTGCACGTGTAATCTTGATTATGCTTTGCAGGACCACTTAATCATCAGCCCCCTCCGTAAAAATTATGATTAAAAATTTATAGTGAAATTACTTATACGAGTATATATATATATATATATATATATATATATATATATATATATATATATATATATATATATATATATATTTCTTCCCGATCAAAACATTTTAATCTGGTATTATATGAAGTAACATCATACTTTCCGGATCATTAATATTTTCTTTTATGAATAATTACAATAATATTAAATAATTTAATAATAAAAAAATTTTTTTATATTAAGGGGTTTGAAGGGCGGGGGTTTAAAAGCCCTTCCCTTGGCCCCCACTTTTGGGAGGGCCCCCCAAAAAATTTATTCTCCATTACTTAATACTTCTTATTAAATATATTTCATAAATTATTATTAGTAAATATATTGTAAGTTTTATATTTCTATTGGGAAAGTGATTTAATTTGTCAGGGCAATGAACATAAATTTTGAAATAAACATAGACTATGAGGGAAAAAAACAATTTGATGACAATATTGATAATGAAAACCATGTATCTTTAAGAATGTTTTAGAATTAATTGTTTTTATCCAAATGCTAAGTTATTTTTTTCTTAAAAAGATTTTAACTATTGCAAAATGTAGTTTTTTTGACATTCTACATAGTGGGAAAATTATTGAGATGTTAGCATGAGAATTTGAAAAGCATTTATAATTAACATTGACTTTTTCACATTACCAAAAATTTTGGGAGTATAGTTAATTGATACTTTCGTTGGTAAAACTTAGCTAACCAAAGAATGATCGGCCCAAAATTTGGGTTTTAATATCCTGTTTTAAAAAAAAATAATTAAAATCGAGGGGTTTTTTTAAAATTTGGGTTTTTAGCCCATTTTTTTTGAACATTTTTTTTTAAAAGGTATAAAGGTCAAACCCATCTTTTTTGAATGTATGTGTATAAATGAGACGCGTAAATGCATGAGATGCTTAGCTCCAGGGTTCGCCAAATTATAAAGGTTAAGAGGTTTGTGTCATAGGTAATAATTTAAAAGGCAGGGCCAAGTGAATTATATTCAATATTTAAGTGATCGATATAAAGAAACGGGGATCATCTCCAAATTTAAAAGCTACCATTCCCCCTAAAAAAATGAAGACATGAAATGATGAGCATTTTTTAAATTTTTAAACAGCAAACATTAAAAATTTCCCCTTTATTTTTTCCCCCACCCCCAAACATTATCATCATCAACTTATCGACCTTCCTTCCTTCTTTCTCTGCTTTGATTCTTTCTTAAACAAATATTATTAGCAATCAAACTCCAAAAAACCCCCCATTTCTTTGTCTAATTTATCTTTGTTCTTACTTTCTTCTTTACAATGGGACATGAACAAACATTTTCTAGTGTTCCAAGAACAAGCAGCTGCTAGCTCCAACAAGCTTATCATTCCATCAAAAATTTAAATAAAAACGCTAATAATTCCATCATTCATCCCCCCCTTTTAGGATAATTTCTCATACAATTCTTTTATTCATCAAAAAAGCCATGGGGTGTAAAAATCAACTTTAATTTTCTCAAGTCTTATAAAAATTTTTTCCTTTCCCCCTATTTCCTACATCGTGGGGGGAAAATTTTCCACCACTTAAACCCTTTTTGCCGAAAAGTTCCCAACTTTGTTCGGTGCCGGAGGGACACGTAGCTTGCCGTTGGGGTAATTCCACGTCACCCCGTTTTCATTGAATTTTCCATGTCAACATCTACAGTCAAAGACATGTCATCGGGCCGTCGAACGCGTCGAATGCGAAAAAAGGGGCCCCGGGCACCAGGCCGGAGGCTCTTTCGGGAATCTGGTGGCCTATGTTTGTGAATAAGGTCGGAGGCCCCCCGGGGTAGGGTTCCGGGCCGCACGTGTTGCGCCCCACGAAACGTGTCGGTGGGCGGAGTGATTTGGGGGTTGATGGCCGGGGAAACGCGGGTCGGAAGGTAGTTGATGTATTGAGAGCTAATTTTGAACGAGTTTAAAATTGTGACCGGAAACTTTTTTTTAGATGAATCTTGATGAAAAGGAACACTTATTTGTATACGGTAAAAAAGGGTAAAATTTGTCCCGGGAAACCGGGGTTGGTAAAAGGAAGAGAACGAAAAGGTAGTGTCGATCCGAAGCTTTTCATGAAAGTTGTCCGGGGGAAACTCCTTATCGTGGTTGGGGTTTTCC
>NW_026722327.1:0-7631 GCF_029784015.1 Lycium ferocissimum | reverse complement strand
CTATTTTAAACCCAAGCTTAAACGTCCCCTTTTGATCCTAAAGCTTGATTCATTATTATGTTCAATGTAAGGTTCTTAAGCTTTCAAATACATGACTTTTCAAAAGATTTATGAAAATTTTGACTATAAAGAAGTCCCGAACTTCAAACGTCCGTAACTTTTGCATACGACCTCGAAACGCCCCAAAACATAATATGTAAGTTCATAAGGCATCACTCTCCCCTACCCCTCGGGAGTCGGCTCCTGACGGGGGTCGGCACCGTCCGTGGGGCCCGCGGCCTTTCTATGCTACCTTTATGGATTTTTCGGAAAATTTAATATTTTCTTCACAATGATTTTCTCATATGGATTTCTTGTTTACTTAATACGTACTGTTTATGATTTTGATGCATATGATTACTCACGACCCGCCGTGTTTACTTATTGCTTCGTTCACCGATCCCGGCCGGTTATATTTCGTGCGCGTTATGACATATTCCGGTGTGATGTCGTGTTACGGTTCGCCGAGCTCCTCGCTAGAGGGCCGGGTCCCGTTTATACGTGTGTTATGCCGTGTTTGGTGTTATGGTTGGCTATGACGTGACACGGGGGATATGTCGGGTTACGGAGATATGAAACTTTTCGTGTGATGTTGTGTATGGCGCCATCGACAAAGTGCGCGACCATCGTTCTGAAGAGCCTTTGATGATTTTAATTTTTGATAAATACTTTGATATTTCGTAAAACATATTTATTTTCTCGTGATCCGTTATTATGTTTCGTAATCCCGCTTACATACTCGCACCTATTTCGTACGACCCCCTTTCTTCGGGCCGTGTTTCATGCCCGCGGTGTACCGACGTCCCGTTTGAGGATTCACCGCCTAGGCCACCTATTCTCGCTTTTCGAGTGCTCCTTCTTCCGGGCTTACATATTTTGGTATATATTTTCTTCCGATGCATATGTATATTATTCCGTGGGTACGACGGGGCCCCCCCCGTCCCGTCATATGATTCCGTTATGTTGTTTAGAGGTCCGTGGATATGCACGTGGGTTATGGTTATGTCCGTACGCATTCTGTACGTGCATGCGTATATGTATATGTGATGTGTTCGAGCGGAAACATCCGCCACGTGCTCTTTGCCGGCTCGCCTATATATGTGTATATGGATATGTTGGCCCCGTGTGGCCTTTGTTGGTATTTTCTCGCTGCAAGTGTGTTAATTTTGGTTAGTAAGAAAAAAGAGGAAACTCTCGCCCAAATTTTTCTAAATATTTGAACTACTATTTTTGGACTTTTGGGTACGTACGGGTGCCTGTGTCGGCATCGGTCACGCGGGTCGGGGCGTGACAATAATAAGAAATATAGAACATAACAGGGATAAAGATGACCCGTACATTTGATCGCTCTAAGGCGGAAACCATACATGGAACTTTAACCTTTTAAATCAATATGTACATAAAATCATGGAAGACACCTGAGACATTTCAATGAATGTGCAAAGATGAATAAATCATTATGGCTATATCAATAAAACACACATATCTATAGAAATGCCACAACATAGGCCACATCATCACCCCTAAAAACATCACAACATAGGCCACATCGTCACCCCTAAAAACACCACAACATAGGCCACATCGTCACTCCCGTCAACCGTGCCTTATATATATAAACATCATATCATAGCCACACACACCCCCCCGTCAACCGTGCCTTATATATATAAACACCACATCATAGGACACGTCACCCCTATCAACCGTGCCTTATATATAAACATCACATCATAGGCCATACAACGACATCACATCATACACACACCCCCCTCAAACCGTGCCTTATTTATATACATCACAACAAAGGCCACAAAGATCATCCCCCGTCAACCGTGCCTTATATATATATATATACATCATAACAAAGTACTACATACCCCCGTCAATCGTTCCTTATATATATACATCACAACAAAGGCCACAACGTCACCCCCGTCAATCGTGCCTTATATATATACACATCACAACAAAGGCCACGGCATCACCCCCGTCAATCGTGCCTTATATATATATATATATATATATATATATATATATATATATATATATATATATATATATATATACACATCACAACAAAGGGCATAGCGTCACCCCCCGTCAAATGTGCTTATATATGTACATGAAGAATGAGAATGAGTGCGTGCATAAGTAAAATGAAATAATAGAACTTGGTAATGTCACAAAATAGCTACATACATATATTATACTCATAGCGTGCATGGGAGCTCAAATAAAAGCTACTACTTTAGCGGAGTGACTTAAATAGTCGGTAACCTCCGATTATATTATGGAATACTCATCATCGCTCTATCTCACCTTGAAGGAACAATTATTATAAGGTGAGACCAACAACAATGAATAAAATTGAGAAAATCATGAAATAAGCTCAATAATCTCATAAAAGCATTGATCTCATCACTTGAGACTTTCAACCATAAAATCATCATCATAGAAAATATTCTCATCTTTGACATCATCATTATCATCGTAAAAAACATGTTCATCGCTATTATCATAAGAGCTCACAGAATCATAAATCCCTGGTTTAGAAAATACGGGCATTTTGGAAAACATTTATGGATTATCGGGAAAGGAATCATGCCTTGGAGTCCTAAACTTCTATATTTTGAAAACAAAGAAGTTATGGAAGCATTTGCAAAATCGTACCATAGATCATGCCTTTGAAAGAAAGGGACGAGCCTTAACATACCCGATTGATCTCCTACGAATTAACGCTTATTCTCCCCCGAACTTGCAAATCTACACTCAAGAGAAATTATACTACCATTAGACTTATCGTCATATGCCTATCTCAAGTCCTTAAACCAAGCTCCTTTAGAATCTGCCAAAATTCGGTAGCATCTCCCCGTTTATATGCCTAGCCCGAAATCACAATCCAAACCAACAACAACAACAATACCAACATTAACAACAATATTTTCAATACCAATATATTCCATAAAACATCCCGCACGATGTTTTTCAACATACAACAACAATATACACTTTCTTTCTTTCCAATCAAGGAGCATAATCTCATCAACACACCAACAACATTAGATACCATCTATATACCTGTAAATTAGCCTACCCACATGACCACAACATGCTCAAAACAGTCCATAAACACAACAACTATAACACAACACTTTATGACCTTTCCTCCATAACTATTTTCACTTTTAAGACTTGCTAGACCTTCAAATCAACTCAACATAAGAGATAGGATGAAGAACATACATTATACTTGAAGAAATTCAGCCACACCAACTTTCTTCAAGACCAAACTTACCACAACATCAAGTAGAAGCAAGAACAATCACCTTTCATGGACTAGTTTGGTGTAATCTTGTTAAATTCTTGATTTAATGGGCTATAAATGTTGGGGGTTGTGTTAAGAAGTTTCTAGGACTATTGAGAGTGTAAAGTACTGAAAAAATGGAGTTAATGGGTATTTATACCTCATAGGGCGGTCCACCGACCTTCTCAAAGTGGACCTCGCTAAGCCATTTGGCAAATTGGAGTCTTTACCATAAAATGGACGTAATTCTTGCTCTTAATATTGTACGAGGGTCCACGACCTATGGTTGGAAAGTTCTTTCAATTATCTACAACTTTTATTCTTGGAGTGTTTCCAAATTTCAAACTTATAATAGTGTTTTGGCCCCTCCAAGTCAGATCATCCGAAAATGTTTCCTTAAATCGTCCTTTTGGAGGGCTTATGCCCATATTTGGCTTAAGGAATCTTCTTAATATTTTCTCAACTTCCCATGTGTACTTCTCATATCACTTTTCATATGTCCTTTATAAAATCCCAGCATGTGAACTCCACCTTAACTTACGGTTACGAGGGCTATTCATAGTAACGTGTTATCCGATTTACTCCATACCTGCCTCCAAATGTCATATGTATAAATATATTCTTATACTCGCATCATATAATCTTCATCCCCGATCCTTGTATATCTTTACTCTCTCTTGAGCTCATACTAAGCCATCTACAGCTCTGGTAACGTGAAATTTAGCGGTGTAACATCCTTCCCCCTAGAAACATTCATCCTCGAAGGTTTAAACTAGTCTTGGTGTTTTGTTACACCCCGTTTCTTGAAGAGGCACTTATCAAATTTGAAACATAAGTACGTTGAGTTAGGGTTATAAACCACTTTGGAATATAAGAAGCAAGCATTATTAAGTATATTTAATGAGTGAAGGATGTATATAAGGTATACCGGAAGATTTTATAAGGAAATGAGTGGAAGAAATGAAGTAGTACGACTTTTTGGAGAAAGGACGGTGGTAATGTTTTGTGCGAACATTTTGTCCAACTTGGGGGACGAATATTTAGAATATGAAGTGTTTTGAAGTGAAACAATAGCTCAAAATGAAGTTCGTCGAGTCTAGTTTCCAACTCAACAAATTTCATCGATAGGACATCGGAGTAGAGAATTATGGACCACAAGTTCGGCTGACAGAACAGTAAACGCGTGCTGCTACGCACCGATATGCCACAAACATCGTTGTTAAAGGACTCCCGAATTCATTTGGCATCTTATAAGAGGGGTTTTACCCTCATTTTTCAGCCCAACACTTCTCAAAATTTCCCAAATTCTCCATTAATGTGAAATCCCCCGAATTTAAGTTCGGACAACTCATAGGCCGCCATTATAATATCGTATTTGGCAGCCGAAACTGGCTGGATTCAAGGTGATAATCAAGATATTGCAATTCTAGCAGAAAGGTATGAAGCTTTCCCTTATTAATAATATTTAAGGCTTATTTATTTTGAGATAAAGTCGTTAAATAATTATGTTGTAAGTTGGTTAGTTATAGAAGTTGGAAATGGCAGTGCGGCTATTTTATGGTACATATGGAGTCAGAAATGATGTTATCGATGTTGGTATTGTTGTTGTTGTTGTTGTTGTTGTTGCTGGTCCGAATTGAGATTTTCGGCTAGGCATATAAACCGGGGAGATGCCGCCCGATTTTCACAGATATAAAATAGTTCGACTTGAGAGCTTAGTAGATTGTGTGAATCCTCTTAAATGTAGACTCGTGAGCTCGACGAATAAGTGTAGATAATCGAGGTCGAATGTGCATGTTAAGTGCTTTGTCCCTTTTTTTCAAAGGCATGATTCCTATGGTACAATTTCATAAATGTCTTCTTTGTTTCTAAAAGCTAGATGTTTATGACTCCAAAGTATGACCTTTCCCGATAACCCGTAAATGTCTTTGCAAAATGTTCGTATTTTCCAAACCAAAGGTTATGATTATGTGAGCTCTTGTGATAAATAAGACGAGCATGTTTTTACCATGATAATGATGACGTTAAGAGTGAGAATATTTTCTACAAGCAATGAGTATGACGATGATGTTTTTATAGATAAATGTCTCAAGTTATGAGATCGATATTTTTATGAGAATATTGAGCTATTTTCCTAACTTTCTCAATTTTATTCATTGTTGTTGGCCTCACCTTATGAATTGTTCCTTCAAGGTGAGATAGAGCGATGATTATTCCATAATATAATCGGAGGTTACCGACCTTACGTCACTCCGACAGTTATAGCTTTTCTTGGGCTCACGTACGTCGCTTATATGATATATGAATATGATATATGTATATATATACGGGGGGAATATGGGAAAAAAGGCCAGGCGCTATAGATGTATGGCCACCCGATCGCCTGGTATTATATGACATGATATCGTCCCGACGCGGATGCTCCGGACGCGGGATATAAGTGGCTAAATGACGAGCCAACGTTCTTCGCAATATGACATGTTCTATTTTATGTATACACGTATAAGAAATGTTTTTCAAAGAAATCATTATTATGTATATATGTATATATATGTATAAGTGATCGGGCCGCATGTTCCGCAAAGACTAAGCAAGCATGGTACCCGCCTAAAAGGCGCCGATGCACCGGTTACTCTTTTATCTCATGATATGCCTATATTTCCATCCCGTTATTATTCATGCTTTGTATCCTTGCTATGTTATTATTCATGCCTTACATACTCGCACATACCTCGTACCGACATCCCTTCTCGTGGACGCCGCATTCATGCCCGTGATGGGTAGCCACGACATCCACCACAAGAGGCCTCCCCGCCAAAAGCTAGTACGCTCCATTGATCCGGAGCCACAACCCATTTGGTATGCTACTCTCGTTATGTACATATATGGGTACAGGCCTTGTCCCCGTCCTTTCAATGCTTTGTACTCCATAGAGGTCCGTAGACAAGGATATGTAGTCGTGATGTTATACCTCGTCGCATTTTATTTTGTTGTACAAAAGATATACGTGGCGGCCAAATCGGCCGCGTTGTTACTCTCATGATTATGTTTATATGTATGTGTCGACCGTGAGTTCTCGGTGCGTTGTCTCTTATGTTGATTGTTCGTGAGACAAAGACGCTCGCTACACAGATCGCGTACGGGCCCCAGATAGTCGGGCCGAGCGCAGAATGCAAGCATGGAGTGCTTGGCCGCAGTGGTCGCACTTGTTACGCTCCATCGGGCTGGTCGTGACAAAATTGGTATCGAGCAGCTCGTCCTAGGGATTGTCTATAAAACGTGTCCCAGAGTCCCGTTTTTACGGGGCGTTGGCGGCCACACTTATAAAATGTGAAGTCACAGGCTTCAGAATCATTGACCTTCCTTTCTATCTTAGATCATGCGATAGAACCGCAGTCCAGAAAGACCCCTCTCGATCCCTTTTCCGTAGGCCGAGACGATGAAAGACGGTTGACGCCCCGGACAGCCGAGGAGTGCTTAAGGCCACCGTAGCTTATCCAGACCCTGGTGCTCTGGACCGAGCAGAGGAGCCCCGCTATTCTATCAGATCCGATCCCCGGAGGACCCAACGACGATTCCTTCCGTAGTTTTTGACTTCTGTGGAAGAGACCCCGGCAGGGGACAAGAGGACACAGTATCCGTCCGAGTATTCGTCCGGGACACCGAGGAGAGATTCCCGAGGCCGCACCCCGGCTCGGAAGAGCACTACGTCGACTCGAAATGCCCTCCCCGTGAGTGTTACGGACACTTAGCCCTTTTATCCCGGTCGTCGAAACCAGAGTTGTCCGGTTATTTATATCCCTCGTACTCGCATGAGAGAGACGGCGAAGGCCGACGAGCGACGCGGGTAGACGATGACGAGGGAGTTCACTACCTTATAGGCCACCGCATCAAACTAGAGACCGATCGGCTACAAGTATATGGGTCCTTATTGGAATTTTCTATGTATGTGCATTTGCCGTAGATTATTATTTAATAAGCAGTGAGCGGAAACCCAAAGCAGGTCGATAACCGAGTATTTATAAGTAACGGCGACCACAGAGGTGTTCGCTACCATTGGGGAATCGAAATCTAGGACGGAAAGTAGTCATACATACAAACGAAAGGTGAATATTGAGAATTAAAAAGTGCCAAAATAGTAATGTATAGTCGAAGAATACGAGATCTTTTCTAATCCGTGAGGAGACATTATGAGAATGTTTTGAAACTGCTAAGACTTCAACTTGCTTTAGAATTGGGGGAAGGTCACGGTGAGGTGAACGATTATCCAAAGAAAACCGGTTTT
>NW_026722326.1:0-7715 GCF_029784015.1 Lycium ferocissimum | reverse complement strand
GATGAAAAATGAAGGCTAGTCATCTTTTCCATTTATATATGACCTCCATAGTGATGACACATGTCCAACCCTTGACATGTGTCCCATTATCCTTCATGGACCAATCATATCCATCCATGTGTTGTGGGGCCCACTTAATGGTCTAATTAGGCTAATTAATTATAATTAATCACTAATCCCCACTTAATAATTTAATGTTAGTTAAGTAATCCCTAATCTCCATTAATATTTCCATGCCAAATAAAATTTATAAGCAACTTGTGCATTAAAATAAAATCGGAGGTTAAAAGTCGCTACCTCGTATCCCAAAATAGTTTTGTCCTTAACTTGTCACGATTGGCTTAAAATATCCCAATGTACAAAAATACGGGATATAACATGTAAGACCATCACGGAGAAACCCATGAAATTTCATTTGTTGAGCTTGTTCTGTTGGCCAAGATTGGCTCACTATCTCTGCTTCTTCAAAGCTATCTACTTGTGGGAACTCGCTTTCTTCTTCGGTGAGGTTCGTCTTGAGTATTGGCTAAGCCCAGAATTTGTAGATCATTACAAGTTTCGGCCTCGGCTCGCATCTCCGTGATTTTGGCACGAATCCTACTATGGCTTTCCACATTTCGTGTTTTGCTCGCTCGTTGATGCATCATGCTCCATCATTTGCTCCCTATTTGCTTCATCATATAAGCTAACCCGAGCAAGTCTTTCTGCATCCTCCACTTCGTTACTCCGTCAACATCTGAAATAACAGAGAATCATAATATGGGCTCGGGATAGGAAGTGAGAGGACAACCATTCCAATGACCGTCTTGACCACCACATATATTACAAATATTCCACTCAAAAGATTGGGAAGGTGCACACAACCCATTCCTTTTAAATATTTTTACGATGTTGCCACAAGTGGGGTCCTCCACAAATCAAACAAGGATCACCAAAATAGGAACAACCAATATTTGACCAATTTTTACTCCAAGATGCCATATCAATAAAACTAGCGAAAATATTAAATTAAAAATAAAATAATAATAAATAAATAAAAACTTGAATAGAAATTCAAAAATTCAAATTAGAAAAATAGTAATGTTGCTAAGTCCCCAGCAACGGCTGCCAAAAACTTGTTGCTCCCAAACGCACACGCAAGTATACGAGGTCGTACAAGTAATATAGACTATTAAGTCCAGATATCGATCCCACAGAGACTTAGATTCCTATTTGATGGCTAATTCAAATTCGAATGAAACTATTCAAGAAAGTGAAAATCAAGATGTTTATTGTACTAAACTAAAACTGAAAAGTAAACAATTTGTGATGGGTGTTTTTGTGACTGGGAATATCTTGACAAAGATTGTAAGAATTATTAGATGAGAGAAAGATCTAGGGTCATGGCTTTCGATAATCCAGTTGATCTTCAAACAATTCCACCTATTTTATTTCCTGGGTTACTAGTTGACAGGTTAATTATACTTTGTGATATTCTCTCGAAATACTCACAAGCCTGTAGATGTTACTATAACGCCTATATCTCTATGGTCATCGGGAGGTAACAAGAACGCATTTATTTCTCCGTATTCAACTAAGTAGGGCTAAAAGGGTATATCTCTATCCTCGGTAAGCGAAACGATTAAATCGAACAAACCCTATTTATTCTTATTACGTTCGTGAATTCCCTTTCTCAAGTTCAATTGCAAGACTACGTATAGGTATGTCTAACTATTGCCGATAATCAAACAATTAAGATCAAGAATAAATAAGCAACCCAAAATATGAAAAATCAATAGATAATAATGTCATCAAATAAACTTTCAAGTCTTTCGCCACAACCCTAGAATTAAGAAGTTTAGCTACTCATGATTCGATCATAGACAAAAGAATTCATGAATAACCTAGAGTTGAAAAAGATGAAAAATAAAATAAACCTAGGGTGAGAAAAGAGAACGGTGGCTTACAAGTCTTTGAAATAATCCCAGCACACCGTTCTCAGCTAATAAAACATCTATATATAGTCTAGGGTAAAACTAAAAAATAAGGAAACCAAATCCTAGTCGAACCGGGAAAGGCACGCGGGGCCCCGCTTTCCTTCCGCGTCGCGGAAGGATCGCGCACGTTGCGGCTTCTCGCTCCTTCCGCGATGCGGGAAGGATGCCTCGATCTCGCTGTCGTACCGATTTTTTTTTCATTATCTCCGTTTCAATCGTTTCTTTTGCCTTGCACAATGTTCCACTTTTTATTGTCTTTGTTTTAGGAGACAAACACAAGGGAGTGTCTCCCATGTGTCTCCCCTTCTTTTTGCTCCTTTCTTTTTCTTCTTCTTTTTTTTTTTTTTTTTTTTGGTTCAATTTTGATCCCAATTTCTCCATCTTCACACCGCTTTATTCCTACATAGTAAAATTATAATATTAAGCACAAATCAATATATTTTGTACTCAAGAGACAATTAAAAATATTAAAATGTGAGGCAACAATGAATAAATATATGCAATTTAGGCCGAACATCACCATACAAGATCAAACACAGGGTAAACCTTTCAGGTTTTCCCTCAAAACAACAAGTGTTTATAAGGATGCCATGTCATAAATATCATATACTCTTTTAAAAAAAAAATATTTAACATATACAGGATCATTTATGTAAAGAATAGGCTTGGACAAATTCGCTTGAGACTACAGGAGACAGTTAATCAAAAATTATGATAGAAACTCCCAAGAAAAAACAGAAACTCTCAGAAACAACAAGATGAAAAATTATTAAGCTTAAATTTGTCAAATATCACCCCCTACAGACACATATTCATAGTAAAAGGTCATAAAACCAGCAATACCAAACAAATAGTCTCAAAGGAACAAATGTACTAAACTAGCACCTCAAGAAACATCTTAATGCATTAAACAGTAAATCAGACACTCATAATGGTACTAGTGACATTCATTGAACAACAGGTTTTAGAAACAACCAAACAAAGAGAGGATAGACCCTACCCCTTCACTTTGACAAAAAAGAAAAACAGGGGGGTATCAAGCAATGCAAGTTTTCTTTTCTAAAACATTATCCATTTTACTTTTTTTTTTTTTTTTACTTATTAACCTATGATGAACCTATTAAACCCTTTGAACCCCCTTTTCCACTGCTGTAATCCTTAAGACATCTTTGAAAAGTCACTAATAGCTGGAATATTAAGATCATATAAATTATTTTCCTTGTTTTGAGTCCTTTTACCTTCATAACATCATTAAGCACAACCAACATGCTGCTTTGAAGCACATAACTAATTTTAAACAAGTCTCAGAAGCAAAATAGCAATGGAATAGTAACTCTATGCTATATAAACTCCCCTTTTTTTTTTTTAACTATTCTAGTCATTTTAAAACCTCATCAATCAATTAATGGCAGCAAAAGAAGCCTTATCACAGCACACATTACTCTATTACACATAAATCAAGCAGATAAATAACAAACAAACTCACATTTTCAACAAAATGAACTTGCATAGAATAAGGTAAAGGGAAAAGAAAAAAAAAAAAAGAGTGTTACCTTTTGTTGGGGCAACCTAAGGATCAAAGGGTAGAGATTGGATCAACACCTCAAGCCAACAACTAAAAGAACCTTAAGCAGCCTAGTTTCTTGTAATATTTTGTAGTGTAGGTATTTTTTAGAGTAGTGTATTTTAGTATTTTCTATTGTATGTTTTAGTATATTGGATCATAGGATTAGTATTTTTTTTTTTTTGGCTTTTTTAGGGTATCAAAAAATCTACCCTAGAATGATAATAATACTTTCTATATATAGGCAAATTCCAAGGTTTCAAGGGTAGAAAGGGTAAGGTCTGTCTCCCAAAAATAGAAATTCCCCCCAATTCCTCAAAAATTCGAAATTCAAGTAGAAAATAGGATAAGGGATTTTTGCAAAATTGTACAAATAGTACCATTATCCAATCAGTAGATGTACACCTCACAATACAAACTAAAATCCAACCCATTTGTACTAAACCTTAATTCAAAAATTTGTAAAATCTAGGGGAGTCACTGAATAGTACGCCTAGTCATATATAAAACAAACAAAAATGGCAAATTAACTGTAATAATGAACTAACAGGTAAGAATCCAAAACAAAACGTACTAAAATGGATAGAAAACCCAAAAATCGTACTCAATTTGGACAGGTAATTACCCTAGGTTTCTTTTACCCTAATCCAATGAGAGTTTCCCCTCAAAATATCCCCATTTAGTGTCATGGTGCTCAAGATAACAACAAGCTTGAGGGCTTCTATCCATGGCTCCTATGACACGGAGGATTTTAGGGTAACATCCCAACTAAGGACTCGATTAATCACGAAAATACAAGTAAAACACAAAACTAATACTGATAATATCCTTAAGAAAGAGAGGGGAAGAAAACCCCCAAAGAATTAACCGTGAAATGGCCATGAAAATGGCTCGATGAAGATCGAAAAACCCTATCACCATTGTCGCCTGAAAATAGAGAGGAAGGGTCGGGCTATGGAACTGAGAAAATGGGGGGTGAAAGTTTGTTTTTACAAACTTTTCATTCCCCCTTTTTTTTAACATACACCCCTTAAGTTTTAAAAAGAATTAATTCAAACCCCCCTCTTAATTCAAATTAGATAACAACTAAGTAATATAAACGAAATAAAATAGTTATTTTAGGCTAATAAAATAAATATAAAAAATTTAAAACTCATACATTTAGAAAATTAGTTTCAAAACGAGGCTAATATTGATATAGTTTCGGATAATTTTTAAGGATGTGAAAAATGCGGTAAAAAATGAATCATAATTCGTACGTCGCTTCAATTGTTGAATTTCCCGAATTTAGAAGGAGCGGGATACACATTTTTTCTAACTTACGTTTATAAAAATAAATAACTCGTAATTTCTTGTAATTGTCAATTTTCACAGAATAATAATTAAACGTCAATTTTTGCAATTTTCTCAGGATTTTTTTATTTTTGAAATTTTAAAAGGCATCTTTACTCCGTCTTGCACTCGGGAAATTTAAAAATTAGAATACGCATTTTATGAGGTGAAAATTAGGAGTCAACAGTTATAGGATGTGATGTCCCTGATTCTAATTCTAAATGTTTTGATTGTGGATAAGCAGATGATTATGCCGCTATGAGGTAATTGATGAGAATTAAAGTTGATACTCTGAAAGGCATGTTTCCTGCCTTATTGATATTGATAGACTTTGATATAAGAACTTGAGCTAGATGTTACAGGTAATTGTGATCACACTATGAGGCATTGGATGTGTTTTCTGGGCTGTGTGCAGGAATGAGGCCTTAAGAAGTATAGAGAAAACTCTGCCGAAATTTTTACAAATTGAATTGTTTGAATGTCTATGATATAGAGAAAGAATGAAGGAAAAATGTGACAATCAGATGTTTGGTAAGTTATGATTTGAATGAACAATTATGAGACGCTTCCAAAGAGAAGTTTTAGAATGATTTTAATTTAATTTAAGGGAAGAACCCTGGAGGGGAAAAATGATTAGTAATTAAAGGAACTGGAATGAGTTGCATTCGAGATTTCGGAGAATTGAGACTTATTGAAGATATAGGGAAAGTTGACATAAAGAATTCAAATGCAATATTACGATTTATAGATTGGTGAGTAAGAGATCACGAAAAGATATTGATTTGGGAAAGGAAGTTAACAAGCAGGGGAAAGTTTTACTCTAGAAGTTTATATATATACACATAAGATCAGGACGGGTTGATGACAGGCACACAGACTCATTTTATCGGACTTCCCTCTATGATGTGAGTTTACATTGGGATTCAGAAGTCACCAGTCATTCGACTTCAAGGGG
Source organism: Lycium ferocissimum (assembly GCF_029784015.1). Taxonomy (NCBI): domain Eukaryota; kingdom Viridiplantae; phylum Streptophyta; class Magnoliopsida; order Solanales; family Solanaceae; genus Lycium; species Lycium ferocissimum. The sequence goes on along the minus strand of NW_026722326.1, from coordinate 1,888 downwards.
ATTTTGAGTATTTGATAGTTGGTACTATTCTGAGAATCATTATGGCTGAGTTACTTCGGGTATTATTGACGACCTTGAACTCAAGAATGAGAAATGGTTAGGTAAGTTGGATTGAAATTACGATTGTCTTCTAGATTGTTTATATAACTTCTAAATGTGATGTTGCTTGGCCGACGAAGGAAGTAGAGATTGTATCAACCTTAGGAATATGTGATGTATTTCTAGCTAATCTTTATAAGAAGGCTTAACCTTAATTTTTTCCAGACCGGTGTTGTGAAGGTTATTTGACGATAGAGAAATTAGGTGCGATGTCGGTTTATGTGTAAGGAGAGAAGAGAGTAGATGTACAAGTGAAGATAAAATATCGTAAGGATGGAGTCCGTTGCTACAGGAAAGTAAAACATGCGAGGTTGATTATCCTAGCCAAAGAGATAGGGTACAAGTACGAGTAAAGATTTTTAAGTAAAGTTATATCGCCAGGATTTATAGTTAGGACGTAAGCTAACATACCGAGCACCTCTAAGCATACATCTCATAATCATTTATGGGTGGACCATAAAGATAGCTCATGGATATCATAATCTGTAAGGGCATGGTTACTAAAATATTATACAATAGTATGAATCGGTAGGGTTATGAAACGTCTAACTGTACACACATGTCTATGAGCCTCTACATAGAATACAACTGACCATAAAGACCAATACTAATAGACTGCAGCTCCGAAGTAAGTGGAGTGCTCCTGAGAATCCGTTAATAAAGCACCTACGGATTTGATCCGTCTCCCTGCCTACCTGCGGGAAGGAGCGCAGCGTCCACAAGAAAGGACATTAGTACGAATAATGTACTGAGTAAGTAAGGCATGAATAACAACATAACAAGAGATATAGAACATAACATGAGATAAGGACAACCTGTACATCTGATTGCCTCATAAGGCGGATACCATGCATGCTTAGCCTTCTAAAGAAATTTTTTTTCATACATATATAACATAATCATTAGCCCGTGTCCAGGCCTTCCGCGTCCGAGGTAACCATCTCACGCCGCCCGCTAGTGGTGCTGCCTGGCCATATAGGCACGGTGTGATCATCGTTATCTATAGCTGCCTACCGTAGTGGTGCTGCCCGGCCATATAGGCACGGTGTTATTATCATTATCCATAGCTGCCCACCGTAGTGGTGCTGCCCGGCCATATAGGTACGGTGTGATAAAATACTTACACACATATAAAGCATGCATGAGAGCCCAATTAAAACCTACAACTCTATCGGAGTGACGTAAGGTCGGTGACCTCCAATTTATGTTATGGAACAATCATCATCACTATATTTCACCTTGAAGGAACAATTATGTCACACCCCTACTTGATGGGGCATGATGGGCACCCGACCCTTACTTAGGGCCGAGCGAACCCGCTGATTCTCGTGGTACTCATAATCTTACTGGACTCTTAAATCATGAAATGAATGCATAATGGAAGCTTTTCAAAGAACAACATGCTTTTCGTCTTTCTCAAATCAAGTAAAATCGTAATCATATGAATCGGTAACATAATGCATAATGATACATCGGCTCCGGAAACCGCTTACGAAGGATCGACATGCTATATACGTGACTCTACTCTGCAAAGTCTCTAACATAAACCAAGATACCATAACATATGCTACCGACTGCGCACTCCGGAAGGAACAGAGCTCGCCAATCTAGGCCGGAACATCTCCTACTCATCTGTATACACACAACGGGTACGAAACGCAGCCGAAGAAAGGGGTCGGTACGGAATATGTGCGAGCATGTAAAGCATGAAACACGATTAAACGAGGATCGTACTAAAATAAGGAGTATAGACAATTAAAACGGTAACTAGAAAACCACAAGGCTTGCC